>NC_079204.1:19497844-19510344 GCF_026745355.1 Beta vulgaris subsp. vulgaris | reverse complement strand
ATTTGTTTTTTTTTGAATTTTTTTTTCAAATATTTTGTTTTTGGAGTTACATCACTTTTTCATTAGAGTTACATCACTTATTCATAAGAGTTATAGCGTGTAAAATTCATTATCATTTCTCATGTAAGCATGTATTCTCATATGAGTTCACTTATATATATATATATATATATATATATTATATATATATATATATATAATATATATATATATATATATATATATACGTCTCATCCGTTTCCTAAAGATCTTCTTCCTTGTTACTGTTCAAACAGATACCAAGGATGATCCATTTGTGTAGGATGTGGGTTTAGTAAGGTAGGAGAGAGAAAGAGGGTAAGATAAATAAACAAATAAAAAAGGACTAAAGTAGGAGAGAGAAAGGGAGTAAAATTGAATTAATAATGGAATGGTGGATCATATGATAGGGAAATGAGAGGGTAAAAAGGAGAGAAAATTCCAAATAAGGAATAAAGTAAAAGAGGGAAGATCGTTTGGAAACACACTTAAACGAAAAAGGGAAGATTTTTAGGAAACGGACGGAGTATATATATATATAAAATAAGTGAAACAAAAAATGAGCAAAAATATTATGAAATGATCAAAATCTTCGTAAAATGAGGAAAAATTAATGGCTCTCACCATAAGGGTGGTTCTCATATGAACTTAAACATATATATATATATATATATATATATTATATATATATATTATATATATATATAATATATATATTATAATATATATATATTATATATATATATATATATATATAGGGGCAAGATCACATGAGAATGCTCTTTACATGAGAAATGAGAATGAATATCAACCACACGATTGGATAGAGTTACAATATTTGTTCATTAGAGTTACATTATTTATTCATAAGAGTTATATCATTCTCATTTCTCATGTAAGTATGCATTCTCATATGAACTCACTTCTATATATATATATACACACACACACTAGTAGAAAAGGTTGATTTGCGTCGGACCCTAGACCCCTATTTTCGTCGGATCCAGGTCTCGACGTAGATGACCTAAAACTGATCTGCGTCGTATGCGGAAACGACGCAGATTGTTAAGTTATGTGCATCGCACGTTGTATACGGTGCGACACAGATGAACACAACAACCCAGCAAGTTAGACCCATTTGCAAGCCTCATTTGCGTCGCATATAGCCCATGGTGCAACGGAAATCATCCATTGGCGTCGCACAAACATCAAAATGCGACGCAGATGAACACAATAACCCAGCAAGTCAGATCCATTTACGTCGCACTTTGTCTTACATCCGACACAAATGGGGTAATTTTTGTTAAAAAAAAACAATTCACGTAAACATATACTACAAGAATGGAATACACAAAATTAATCCTAAAAATTCGCGAATGGAAGGCAGAAGAATAAAGCATAACAGTAGTACATAAATAGTTGCTTTACAATGGAGAACTTCCTTCGCTAACGAAATTAAGCAACACTAATAAAGAATAAAGCCCACCAAGATCTGAAGTGTGAATACATAGTTGAATCTTCGCTAAAAGCGAAATTCAACAAAACTAATAAAAACAGAAAAACAAAATCAACAAAAGCAATCAACCATAATCTATACAAAATTAAAAAATTTAAAAACGAAATTAAAAACTTAAATATTCAGATCTAACATACAAAAAACGAAATTAAAAAAATGAACCTAAAAAAACAAAATCAGATCTAACATACAAGAATGAAATTGCACTAACTATATTAAAAAAAACCTAAATCGCCAAAATCAGAGCGAACTTCGTTCTTTCTTCAAATCTCATTCTTCTTGAATTTTCGTTCTTGAATTTGAGAAAATAGTAGCGAGAAAATCACCCTTCAACTTGGGGATAAATCGATGAAAAATACCATGTTAGCAGCGAGGAATTCGAAGGACTCGTCGGGGAAAAAACCGATGAAAAATCATCGTTGTTGGTGTTGTCGGGTCTTCGGCGCTGAAGATTCGCTCGCCAGAAAATGGTGTTATCGTTGTTGGTGAAGAGAAACCAGAGAGATGAAGAAACGACTTATTACGGTGAGGGAGAGGGAGAGGGAGAGGGAAAGGAAGAGGGATGATGATGATGAAACGGCTGAGAGGAATTAGGGTTGAGTGAGGGAGAGGGAGAGGGAGAGGGAGGGGGAGGGAGAAGGAGAGGGAGAGGGAGAGGGAGAGGAGAGGGAGAGGGAGAGAGAGAGAGATGAAACGGCTGAGAGGAATTAGGGTTGAGTGAGGGAGAGGGGGAGAGAGAGAGAGAGGAGATGAGTGACGCGGTTGAAATCTGGGTGAATAAATTATCTATCAAATTGAATCAAGGCGCTAGGGTTTTTGAAATAAAAGGGAAGTGGGCCTCGTGGCCTTGGTATCTGTGTCGCACGTTGAATAAGGTGTGACGCAAATCGGGCTCGGTATCTGCGTCGCACGTTGAATAAGTATTATGTAAACTCGCCCGAAGTGTTTTCCCAAATCTAGCAATAATCATACCCAGAAAACAAAACAAAACAAAAAGGACGACAATGCAATCAAATTAGAGTTCAATTAGCGCTTCCACAAAATGTCAATCCATTCTCACAATCAAGATATATCAGCAACATTCACAGGTTTCCCCAACTCCTGATCATCAACCTTCTTTTCCATAGTTTTCTGCTTACAATAATCAAAATGCAGCAAACAAGCAACCCACTTCACCAAATTCACTAACGAAACCAACATTACAACAATACAAGTGATCACAACACCAGCAACACTTCCATTACATAATCCGGCATACAAGCAGGCAAGCCTCGTAACATTACCAAACACGAAAAAACTGAGCATCAGTTCGAACCCAGTTTTCGTGCTATGCTTGCCATAATAACTCGCTAATTCTAACGCAGCAATCCCAGTTCCTTCTTCCTTAACAGAAATTACCACACCCATGTTCCAAACCACGCTCCAGCCTAAGTACTTGTAAAGCAAACCTAGGAATATCACTGCATGAACAGCAGTCCACAGTACGTTCATCCAAAATTCTAGCACATCGAAACTATGTAGCTGGCTTGAGAAGATAATATAATATGAAACAATACATAAAAGACCCAAGAAAGTCGTTGTTGACAGCAAGTGAACATAAAGATATGTCATAAAGGAACCCTTGAGTTTAATATCCTGCTCAAGCACTTCTTGAGGACTAAAAGTTGCTTGCTTCTCTGCAACATAAACCAAGTTTATTGCTAATTTCATGGTTAAAATCATGCTAAGAAACTCTAAAAGAGGGTAAATAAACAAGTAAAAAATGGAGAGTTGAAAAGTATCAGATAAAAACTCTGTTATGTCGTTGTTCTGATCAGAATCTTCAGATTGATAAGCAGCAAATTCAACAGCAAATGGGTTATTTGGTAATGGGTTTGATGCTAGATAAATTAATGTTTTTTGTAGTTTAATCTCAAAGAAAACCATGAAAATAAAAAAAGGGAGAATAGATAATATGAGTGAAAATATGAATTTGGTGTTACATGTAAAAAGTTTCAGAGCTGATTTGAGAATTACAATGGACTTCAACTGCTTGATATTAAGCACAAAATGCTTAATATCAGATAACTGGTCGTTTTCTTCATTCACTGATGAATTCATGACTGCTTTTCTTTTTTTCTTGGGTACAAATTTGTCCTACTAAAATTTTTGAGATAGGTAAGAACTACTGAATTCTGACTTGCTAGCTAGCTTTATGCTCCACTACTTAATCTTGTTCACTTTCTTTTTGTTTGGTAAATTTATTATTTGTTTGACCGTTTTCTTCTTCACTTTGATTGAAAATGAAATAGAGCATGTTCATATTATGGACTGTGATGCATCCCAAGAATTGACTAATTTTTTTTAATCTTGGACTTTGTACAAGTCACACTTCCACAATAGTGGACAGTGGTCCTGGGGACCTGGATAATATTATAGTGCTATGAAATTTCCTTATTTGCAAGTTGCCAAGTTGCTTCTATTTTTATGATCATTAGAAATAGAAAAGGGAGGGCATAAGCAAGCAGGAATATGAAATATTATATATTCCTACATAATTACCTGACAACTTTGTCATTCATTAATATTAATCCAGATAATAGTTCTTTACAAAGAAAAACCTTGAGAAACACATGGCATTTCTCCTCCCAAGTAACATATGTTTTATCGTCCTTACATATCTTGTTAGTTTTTTATACAAAAAGAGAGGGGCTTTGAGGCCGCAGTAGTGATCTAGTGCTAATCTATCCAATGGTGCTCCCGGTTTCCCCTATAAAAGCTTCTCGATTTTTTCTATTTATTCTTATTAACCCCGATTAGGCTATTAACTTGATAGGTAAATGTGAACTAACGAAAAGGCTTAGAGATCCCATAATATCCTTAAAGTATTATTTAATTCTCCACAAAATATAATACGATTTTTTGACCAAATACTTTCGAGTTTTATTTTTTTTCAAAAAATTTACCAAGTATCCCTCATGTTTTCAAAATTCACAAATTACCCCTCATTTTTATGTAGATACACCCAAATAGCCTTAATGACTAACATCGTTAAGGATCGTTAGTCTTAATCGTAATTAACCCCTAATTAAGCTAACTAAATCCTAAAACCTAACTCCTAGCTAACCCTAACCTCTAACCTAACCCTAACCCCCTCTCCCCTCCCCCACCCCTGTTGAATTCCCCCCTCCCCAACCCCCACCCTCGTCGAATTCTTGTCGTCCTCTTCTAGCTTGCATCATATCGAACTACAAAATAGAGTCTAGGTCACGCATCTCACTGCTCCAACCTTCATTTTAAGCGGAGATCATAGAGCACTTGAGGACGGAAGGTATAACGCTAGGAAGACATGAAAATCGGAGAAGAGAAGAGCTAGAAGACAGGATTCGACAGGGGTGGGGGAGGGGGAATTCAACGGGGTTAGGGTTCTGGGCTCGCCACGAGGGGTGGGGTTTTGGGCTCGCGACGGGGTTTGCATGGGTAGGGGTTGGGGTTGCTTGGGTGGGGGGCTGTAGGGGTGGTGGGAGGGTAGGGGGTCATGGGAAGGTTAGCGTTTAGGGTTAGAGTTAGGGTTTAGGGTTAGAGACTTACGGTTAGGATTAGGGGTTAGGGTTAGGGTTAGGGTTAGGGTTAGGGTTAGGGGTTGGGGTTAGGAGTTAATTAAGGTTTAAAAAAGAAAATTAGGGTTAATGACTATTGGCGGTTAACGCTGTTAGTCATTAGGGGTATATGGGTGTATTTACATACAATTGAGGGATATCTTGTAAATTTTGAAAACATGGGGTGCCTGGTGAATTTTTTTGAAAACTCAGAGGTAGTTGGTGGAAAAACCATATAAAATATTATGAAGGTTGTAATATAATATCTTAGTTATATTTCTATATCTTTAAATTTAGTTATCCTTTGTTGTCTCTCATGTATATCTTAATATTTTGGTATATCTTTTAGATGTCATAGTTATACTATAAATCTATGAAGCATGGCTACGCCAGTTGAGTGACGTCTCCCGTAATCGGTATGGGTAGGAGTCGGGTACGGTACAGATACGGGGAGGATTCGTACCCAAACCGTACTTGAGATGGTGGGTACGATGGCTTCTGACGGGGAAGGTTGGATTGAAGATTGAGTTTGAGTACATATTGAATGCGTATTTGGACCGAAAGAAACGTACTCATATGGTTCATAAAATTTCAGAGAGGAGAGAGAGGAGAGAGAAGAAGAGGAGAAGTCACCGACTACTACTAATTCTATAGGAGATGAGCAGAGAGTAGAAGAGAAGGAGATGAAATTACCTTATTTGCAAACCCAGATTGTCGAATGTGAAAGTAGAGGACAAAGAGGTGAAGGGTAATGAAGGTGAAAATCCATATCTGTGTCATTGGTTTCAATTTAACAATTCATTGTGGGGGTGGGAACTTCGGAGTCCAAAGCATTTATACTATTATCTAAAGCAGAAGACAAAAGCTGACGTGTAAAGCTCACATTAACCGAGCAATTCTAGAGCTCCTTACAATTAAACGCTCAATGAGAGTGTCCACGTGGCAATGCATGTTTTTTGGCCGAAAAATTAATGAAAAATGCAAAGGAATTCGGAAATTAATTGATTCATTTTTTAAATTAGGCAATTAATATCATGATCTCATAAGAGATTTCCGGAAATCAAGGATATTCCATTCATATATTAATTTGATTGACGTTAATTATGGGTACAATTTCGTAATTCAAATTCAAATTAATATTGGTGTATATCCGAAATTTTTAATTGCCATATTGGGTTTATACGAATATTTTACTAATCAACTAAATACGGGAAGTAATTTAAATTATCAATCAATCTTAATTATTCCCTCGCTTAATGGTAATTGTCAATCAATCAGTTAATTTGAATTGATACTATCCGAAATTATATTACCAATGAATCAATCAATAGTTATTCTGATTGTCAATCAACGATAATTACCTAGATAACGTAAATTTTTTTAAAAAAAAACGGAAGATTTTTTAGTATAAATAGTGTCGTTTTCTCTTCAAACATCCCAACTCAATTTCGGACTTTCAATTTGCATATTGATGTCAACTTCTTCCCCTACTTCTACATCAATATTATGTTCTCCTCCAAACATATTAGAAACCGAAAATCCATCAAAAAAAATGGCCCGCTAAAGTTGAAACCAGCCTTTCTCATTCTTAATCTTTCTCTCTCAAAACGAAAACATGGCTCCATTCAATGAAATCATTCAATAATATTGGAACGATTTTACTAATTTCGATTGAATGAAGATTGTTACATGCGTTTATATATCCGAATTCGAAAAATAATGGATGAATTCTCCAAATGCGATGGAAGAAAGTTTCATAATCATCATCATCATAAAACATCACAATCGAGGTTTTGAGTATTTTTATGAAAGTATCATCGATCTATTTGTATAATATTTTAGTATTTGAATAATAGGAATAGACTTTTTTTAATTAATTGTTTTTTAGTTCATCCTGTAAATTCCGTTTTTTATTTTGTTATCATTTCTTTATGTATTTTATTGTTTGTTAATTCATCAAATGTAATCCTTATCCCTCTTGAATAATAATAAATTCATTTCTTTTTATTCTTTTGTCATATTTATATTCAAATTCGATTAATGATTTGATACATTTTGGTTGTTCTTTATGCAATTTGAAGGTTATTCTAGACTCAAACAATCATATTACTTCGAATTCTTCACTTTTATTAAGGTTCCAACGCAATTACACATCATACATTGAAGGAAGTCAATTCCGTGAGTGTTGTATTCCATCATCATACAATATATGCAGGATACAAGCTTAAAGTTAGGCTACTAATTAGCTGGCAGATTGCTATACAAAAGGTAACGTAACACTAACTAAAATAGCTTACTGATTTGCAAGAATCATGGAAAGCAAATATTGACTAGCTAAACTAGGATATGTATAACAGT
Source organism: Beta vulgaris subsp. vulgaris (assembly GCF_026745355.1). NCBI lineage: Eukaryota > Viridiplantae > Streptophyta > Magnoliopsida > Caryophyllales > Amaranthaceae > Beta > Beta vulgaris. Next base: position 19,502,874 of record NC_079204.1, on the reverse strand, counting down.
ATAGAATATATGCTAAATATATTCTAACATACATTCAATATTTGCACACATTATAATTATATTATACTATATAATTCGTCAACTACAAACAATGTATGAGCAGAGGCGGATCTAGGATTTTATGTTTGGGGGTCCGATCAAACTATCTTAAATATATAATGAGTATATAAAGAAATCGACCAATAATTTCATGGCACATACAAACATGAGAATAGGAGTTTCAAATTAGATAATAGCGCAAACTTTATACTTTTGTTCATGTCAGGTATTGAAAAATACTTTCATCATATTCTATTTTTGTACTATATCAATATATTTATAATATATGTTGTTCTATAACTTTTTTTATGGGAGAAATTAACTTAAAGATCCTAAACACACAAGTTTGACCCTTAATCACTTATCTATTGCAATAAAAGGGGTTCTAGAGATTAAAAAGCTCATTTTCTTACAAACATATTTTTTACTTGGTTAATTTAGTCTATGAAAATCACTTCGTCAAATTGTCGCTTTATTATGAGCGAATGAAACAATTGTTTATTGAAAATTCAATTGTTAGACAGTTAGAGAGTTGGAGTTGGACATAAGAACAAATAAATTTTTAGACTTTAAGTATGTAAAAGAAATGGGTAGAAAAGCAAACATGAGAAAAAAGGAGAGAATAAAAGATATATTTGATGTTGTATGTAATGATGTGGTTAATTAATTTGTTTCATCTTCTAGAAGATTGTTAGAATTGGGTTTGTTAGCATGTGAAATAGTGAGCTTGGACAATTGAGAAAACAGATAGAAGGACAAATAAAAAGAAAAACGTTGGAAATAGTAGATAGAAACACAAAAGAAGAAAATGAAAGCTACATATGTTTTGAAGAAGAATCGAACACTAAGTACCAGTAGAGCAAGTACTCTCTAATGAAAACTAAAGGCAGCGAATTTGCTTTTAATATGATCTTTATGTTTCACAGCAGAAAATAATTTTCTTAAATTTTTTTTTTTGGGGGGGTATGTGCCACCCAGGACCCTTTATGGGTCCGCCCCTGTGTATGAGGCAATTTTAATATTTCGTTTTCTTATTAATAGTTGTTTTTACAGATACGAAATTAGGAAAAAAATAATTGAAAGAATGAAGAAATCCAAATTCAACCTCATAGTGAAAAAAGAAAGCTTATGATCATAACTGAAAAATTAATCCAAATGTTTTTCCCAATTTTATGGTCAAAGAAAATAAATTGTAAATCTGACCTTGCACTTTAATTTACTTTTTTTGCACTATATTAAACAATTAAAGTTACAATGATACTTAATCTATAATGAAGCGTAAGTTAGCAATAAGACTGAGCGAACCCATACTCTTTAGTAGCCCTAATGATTAACATCTATATCTAATATCATGTGTACAATAAATCTATATAAGTGAACCAATCTAATTCTGATTACTCATAATATGACATAAGTATACTGTATGGGTTTGCATGTCCTTACGCGATGAGTTAGCAATAAGACATGTAATCTAATTCAGGTCCTAAAAGAGTTCGATGGTCTTCATATTACTTCTTATTCTGATTACTCCTTACGCATTAGTTACTTTAGGTGTACAATAAACTCATTATTATTATGAAGCGTAAGTTAGCAAAAAATGTCTACTAAAATGTCTTCCCCAAGAAATTATTATAGACATAATTTCACGTCTTACACCTATTTCTATTGCTGATTTGGGTGCAAGATAAGGTACATTATATTTTTAGCAATTGATTGAGATTTTCGTAAATTATATATATATAACATCTATATAATTATTATTCTTTATTTCTAAATGTAGTTGCAAGACACTTAATGATATTTGTTACGATGAAAAAGTTCTACAAAAACTATCTATTGAAAGCTTGCTAAACTTATCGTGGGATTACATTGATAAGATTGATGATTTGTTTACACGATTTTTGGAGTGTAACAATCTTGAGGCTATTGTACGAGTTGGAATGGTAACTGTTTTTTGGTAAATTAATTATATACATCAATTAAATTATTTGTATACATTATGTTGATAATTAATATTTTATTAATTCTTCCAGGTACAATATTTTACTCAAATGAAGATTAAAGAGGGTATTGCAAATTTTAAAAAAGCATCTAATGAAGGCTATTTAGTTGCAACCTATTTACTGGGCCTAATAAATCTATGCAGTGAAGATGTGAATTCTAAGGAAGTTGGTTTTAAAATGATACCAGATACACTAATTAAGATGGGATTGGAAGGGATTGTCCAATGTCGGAAGAAAATTCGCTATCATTTTTTCTACAATATGGATAGAAAATAAAATTATATTCAATCGGATTTATTTGTATGCTATAACAATATAAAATGTGAGGTGAAAAGGAACCTTTGGGAAGGTGATAATTACAATATGAAGTTTCATATGAACCTATATACTATGTAATGCTTGCAAATGTAATCGAGAACTTTTGCTTCTTTTATCATTTATGTCATAATAATATTTAGATATTTATTTTTAATAAAGTTTATTATTATATTGTTTACGCATTGTCTCCATATTGTCTCATCAATAATAACTAATTTCAATTAAATTTATTAGTTAGTAAAAATTATTAAAATAGTTTAATATTTGATTTGATTAGTATCCGATTTTTTCTTTTTCCAAAACAAGTAAGTAAATGTAAAAAAACATCTGTCAATTACAAATTGCCTTTTTCAAATTGATTTCGAATAAGTCATATATTTAGTTGACATAAGTATAATTGCACATTTTTTTTAATTTCACATATGTTAGGATATATTTTATATAGGAAAAATCAAGATTCACAAAATCAAATCTTATGACAATGTATTTATTGCATAAAATATCGTGTAATATACGTTTATTAAGATTTCGTAAAAAGCAACATATATATAATGTCTTCTCGATGCCTAAATGTACTGTACTTAAAAATAAGTTATTTATACAACTTATATGATTTAAATTTTATAAGCCAAATGTATAAACTAATTCTTAGTATGAAGTCTGAATAATATATGTATAATAGAACGCCTTCCCACAGAAATTGTTGTTGATATTATTTCACGTGTTGGAGCTAATTCTTCAGAGATTTATTTAGGTGCAAAGTAAGGTACGAACCATGTTCAATAATTATTCATATGTTTTTAAATTATTTATAATAATGTCTATATATAATCATCTTTTGATATAGTTGCAAGACACTCAATATTATTTGTGAAGATGACAAAGTTCTACAAAAGTTATCAATAGAAAGCTTGCTAAGCGTATCTTGGGATTACATTGATAAGATTGATTTCTTATTTACACGATGTTTAGAGTGCAACAACGTTGAGGCTATTGTTCGAGTTGGAATGGTAATTTTTTTACAATAATTTCTTCAAAATTTTATAAATTGATAGGCCTTCCATTCACATTATAAAATATATGTTATTTGATTTTTTTTGCAAGTATATTTTATATTGGTTTATTCATATATCTATATGTTTTTTTATAGGCATACTTTTTTAGTGAATCGAGGATAGAAGATGGTATTGCATTTTTGAGAAAGCATCAAATGAAGGATATTTAGTGGCAACTTATTTGTTGGGAATATATTTTGTAGTCAAGAAGCGAGTTACAAGGAACTTGGTTTCAAAATGATACCAAGTACGTTAATGAAAATGGATTTGAAAAGATTGTAGAATGTAGGAAGAAAATTCGTTCTAATTTTTCGGGAGTATGATAGAAAATAAGATGTCTATTGAATCAGGATTTTATTTATGTGATAGAGAACAAGCATGTAAGCTGGATAGAAATCTTTTTGAAGATCATGAATGCTACTACGAAGTTTCAGATGATCATATATAGAATAGTATGTGATTCTTGCGATTGTAATCGAGAACTTATGTTCTTTTTATCATTTATGTATTAAGTATAATTATATGTTTGTAATTCTAATATAATGATTTAATACATTAATAATTTGTGTCTCCAAAATTTATTATACCGGAAGTATGTTTGTTATTTTAAACGTTTTTACATTTTATGTTATATCTCTCACCCTTATTTCAATATAACTTTGAACTAATCATAAAATAATGTTTAAAGTCGACTAATATAATAATTGAGGACTAATTTCATTTATTTCAACTTAATTATATAATATATAGTTAGTATATATTATTTAATAAATTGTAAATGGTGTGTATTAACAGGAATAATGTCAAATTTAAGGTAATATTATCTTATAATATCCATTATGATTCTGATGTTGACATAAAAAAATATATTAAGGTTGTAAATCTATTATATATTACATAATAATTTAACCTAATTGTAGCTAGGTAATATTTGATAACTAAAATTAAGGCTAAAATCAGGATTGAAATATTTGCCAACTATACATAGATATGTATTCCTATTACATAATATATATTATGTATGTCTATGAATTCTCATAGTTTATAATATTCATTCAAATAATAGTTAAGATAGAGTATGATTATTCATTTTTAATATTTCAATTCATCACCAATTCAAAATGAATAATGAAAATGATGATCCAAGTGCATCAAAACAATATCGTCATGTTAAGAAGGGAAGGGGTTCAAAACGACATGCATATCATACATGTATGTATTCATCTAACCGTTTATAGTTAGGTTTTATATATGAATATATGATATTCCATCTTCTTCCCAATAAATACAATATAACTAATTATTAAATTACGATTAAACTATAAACAAATTATAGTAACTAATTATTACATTTAACATTTCACGATATTGATGGAATATCAAATATTTCTTATAAAAAAATTATAAACGGTTTAGTAATCATTTTTTAAAGCAAAGAAAAATAATATATAAATAGTCTAATATATAAGTATTAGGATTCTCACCTAAATTCTTCATATATCTTGTGCGATGTGTTATAAAGTGTTTGATTATACTCATGTTATTCGAATGCATATCCACATGAAAATAACAAAACAAATAAAATAATATTATTTAATAAAACTATATTTAAGAC
>NC_079204.1:19434192-19496844 GCF_026745355.1 Beta vulgaris subsp. vulgaris | reverse complement strand
GATATAGAAGTATTATGCACCGTGCCCATGCTATACCATTAATTCATTTCCCAAGCTCCTTGGACATTGCTCCAGCATGCAATATGGGTATTTTGGAAATAGATGTAAAAACATTATCTTCGCAATTATTATTAAGTTGTTTGTGATAGAATTTTATGTTCACCTGATATCTTACATCAAAATAGAATATAAAGATTCATTCTGCTCTGAGAAATATATTCAGTCTGATCGAGAGCATACAAAATATGCAATATTGTAGATCTATGACAGTTGTGAAACTGGTGACCTTTTCAGTTCTTTTAAGATTACATATGTGAAAGTTTCTGATGGAGCAAAATGTTCAGCTTTTCTCCTCTTCAATAATAAGCTTGATAGACGGTAATATACATCTAAATTTTTTTATTTTAGGACATTGAAAATGACTACTGATACCATTAGCAAATTTGAATATATAATTAGTTTCATTCTGTTAGATGAGAGCCCAAGACTTGTGTGCTAGAAGGAAAGAATGAGATTAAGTGTTGACGAGTGTTACTAGTATCCTGGTTGAGGAGGAAATTCGAACTTCAAAGGATGTTCTCCTGAAACATATTGCCCGTTCACAACTCACTAGTATTGTGCCTGTGAATCATATGAATTAGTATCCTTATAGTAATGACAGAAACTGCAACTCTGTCATAAGAAATCTTAGGCTACAAGTTTTTATGGTTATTCTATCTGGAAAAGGTATTGTTGGGGTAACATGTGGAGTTGTACAAACAATGGAAGCAAGCGAAGAGTGAGCAAAGTTTAGTTGGATGCCTAACATTCAAGGAAGGCCAACAAGCGAAGCCCAACAAGCGAAGCCCAAACACCCCACCCAGCTGCCCGGGCTTGAAAGCTTGTGCTCGGGCGTGTCAGGGAGCCCGGGCGGGCTTCTGCTGTTCTGGTGATACTCGATCCTCGCAGCATGAACTCCAATTGAGTTCTTTTCTCCAAGTCTCTCTCATGGAGGGGTTACAAATTTTTGAAGGGTATAGTATTAGAGTAGAGGGCTACTCTATAGGCCTATTCTATAGGAATTCAGAAGGGAACAGACAACCCAGTTTAAGGGTATATATACCATACTTTAACCGAATACAGTGATGGAAACATTTGATATGGTAAAATATATTCTTCTTTACTGTGAGTAACTTAGGTCTCTTTGAATCTCTTCTTTCCTGTTTTAATTGGCAATTTGTAAACATATTTGTCAAAAGTGATACCACATTTCAAATTAAATGTCACTTAGGATATGTGCAAGGTTCAAATATCAAAGTAATTTCTTCCTCATAAACCTTATCTTTATTGTCAGACAACTCAAACATCATGATGTTAATATTGGACTTTTATATTTAATGACAATGCTGGTATTCTTCCCTTGAAGGTGAATGTGGAAGTAAACTACCTGATGTCTTGTATGATATATTAGAGGGAGGGGCAACTGTATTAGGTTCATCATGAAAATCCGTAATTTGTTTACTTGCACATCGTTGTTATGGAAAATAATATACGGACCTGCCTTCCACTGATAATTGTAGAACTCTGCGGGAAATAAAATTCTTGTTCCAAATTTCTAGATGATTAATTCTCCAGTTGACCATTCCTAGCAAAACTTGGCAGGATAAAGCAACCATTTGAGGGAAAAGTGACTAGTGACTATACATTCAGCCTACGCCCTACAGGGGTCTTTGTGATTAAGTAATCGTAAAGATTAGTAAGACACAAAATCAAGTTTGACCATTGATATCTCAATTAGTATACTTCCTTGGTACCTCTATCCTAAAGATATTGCTCCAAAATCCTAATTTGGTCAGTTCTATTTTATTATCCTTGTTAGCTAAATAAAGCATATCTATCTCGCTATTCTAGATTACTAACATACATTTGATTACTACCCACTCTTTAGTTTCACTCCTCAGTATGTATTTGTTAAAAGTGGACATGGATAATGTTTCTGGGACCAAGGGACTGAAGGAGTTCAAACTTATAATCCAAAAAGATTCTTGTCACATTCATCACAAGATTCACAATTAATACTTTCATAGAAAATCTTTTAATATGTTTACTTATAAGTATATGTGACAACCAAAGTCAAGTTTGGCCTATTTTTTGGGACATAGGGATTACACTGTTCAACAATTAGAAGATATCTAGATAGCTCAGGAAATAAGTAATGCCAAGAGCATACCAAAACTTGCATTCTTTTTGTCAATTTGTGCACCAGTGCACTGCCGTGGTTTTTAGGAAGCCCCTCATTGGCTTGATTAATCTGCATTATTTTGAATTCAGAACTTGTTATTCTCTAATTATTTTACTGAATGTTTACGCCAATAAGAAGGCTAGAAGGACCCTTGTCAAATTTCAGATTTTATTTTCTTGCCATTGTAGTTTTATTTACTAGAATTAGTGCTCTATACACTTGACTACTTGAGAAGAAATATAAGCACTTGGTTTTGCTGAGTGCAGGCAATAGCATATCCTCCTGTTGTTGAAGGGAAGAGCTGCATCATAGCTGATCAAAGTGGATCAGGGAAAACATTGGCATACCTGGCACCAGTTGTGCAACGTCTAAGACAAGAGGAGACTGAAGGACTTAGTAAGTCGTCATCAAAAAGTCCCCGAGCTGTAATATTGGTCCCAACTGCTGAGCTGGCTTCCCAGGTGAGCTGATAATGTGCCACCTTTTTTGCTTGTACATCTTCTGATGTTTAATATGCTTCTATTTTGATTTGGAAAAATAAGAAATGCTTCTATTCCGTATTATTCTCTGTGGCTGTTATTGCTCATTCATAACAATGTTTATAAAAGGCTATTTTTATTCTTAGTATTGTTTGACCTATCCTAAGCTCAGAAGATATTGTACTTAAAGGAAGAACGTTTTTTTTTGTTTTCTACATTGAATTTTCATATATTTAAAATAATTTTTCAATTTTTTTTTTGGAAGATTATCTACAGGTTTTCGCTGAACAAGGTGAGTTCTAATAAAAATTTATATTTCTCTTAAGAATATTTTTCAAAAGATTTGTTGAAGGAGAGACTGACATGTGTCATTGTCATATTTGATTATTGTTTAAGTAGTTAGTAAACGATTATGCTTCACAACACGCCAGATCCCTTGTCAGCCATATCCTTGTTTTACCTAGAATATACTCAAAAAACAATTTAATTATTTAGTTTAATAGTTTAATTCAATGTTTATTTTTACAAAATGTTGTGCATTATTTTCTTAATGAAGTTATGCATAAAAAAGAGTATTAAGCAATGATAACACCATACCATAAAAAACATATTATCCGTATATAGAAAAAGAATTCAGAATCAATGATTTTGTCAGTTGTCTAATTTTGCTGTCCAAGTTTCCATAAAGAATGAGCTATACATATCACGAATGACCTTCATTTTGTATAATTTCCCACTCTAATCTCAGGATTTGAAGTAGTATGAATATCAAGAAGCTCGAATGAAGGTAAAAAATTAAAAATTAATCCTCTTAATGCTTGACAAAGGAAATCGTCTGTTAAATCATTCTAATGTAGAAACAAATAATTCGTATTTGTGTCTCAGGCTCTCAGCAATAAATTGATATTTCTGTATAATATAATTTCCCCTCTAATCTCAGGATTTGAAGTAGTATGAATATCAAGAAGCTCGAATGAAGGAAAAAAAATTAAAATTAATCCTCTTAATGCTTGACAAAGGAAATTGTCTGTTAAATCATTCTAATGTAGGAACAAGTAATTTGTATTTGTGTCTCAGCAATAAATTGATATTTCTGTAAATTACCTTCATCTCTAGTCTCTACTTTAGAACTCTACTCCAAATTCCAAAACATCTTGCAATACTACTTCGGTGAGATAGTGCCTATGATGAAAGTTCTCTCAATCATTTTGTGGAGTCACATGTTGAAATTGTAATTTATGATACCTTATCTTGAGATATGATACTAGATAACCTTTTTGACTTGGATACCCTTTGTTGGCCAAGTAGTGCTTGCCTAATTACTATATAATAAGTAAACCAATGTCATTTCCGTTCTCATGATCTAATTATTTTAAATTCCTACAATTCATAATTATTGCTAAAAATTTAAAAGAATATATAAATTGGAACCACACCTTCAAGCTGTCTAGGGAGTAGGGAGCTTAAGTTATGGCCTTATGGGGTTTCAATTTGTCTAAATGCAGGTTTTGCGAAATTGTCGATCCATTTCAAAGCATGGTGTTCCCTTCCGCTCTATGGTTGCAACAGGAGGGTTTCGACAGAGAACTCAGTTGCAGAGCCTTGAACAGGAATTGGACGTGCTAATTGTCACTCCTGGCCGTTTCATGTACCTGATTAAAGAAGGGTTCTTGCAGTTAACAAATCTTAGATGGTATATCAATAAACTCCTCCCCGCCCCCTCTATAATGAACGTGATTGTGTGACAGGCTGACAGCTTAGACATCATTCAAATATCTTTTATGCCTGAAGATCACACCTTTCCCATTATCTTGTATTCCATATGGTAGTTGAGGAATCACTCTTGATTTATTGTGAAGAGATTGGTTGTAGTTGCATCTTGCTAATGAAGAGTGTAGTGCTTTCAAATAAACAGCAGTCTTTTGCGTATTTTCTAGTTTGTTGTCGATAGTGAGGACATTTCTGTCCTCTAGCCATGTTCCACTTTCTTTATAATATTTATGAAATAAAAAAGTTAGATATCAAATTCCCTGTTTCGTAATTTTAACTGGTTCTGTAAATTACAGATACGATTATAGTACCTGGAAAAATGACATGATTACCTGAACTAATTACACAAAGCAGATAACATGACTTCGACACAAACCAAATTCACCCGACCTGAGTCAATTGACGTGAGAAGTAATTGATAAAATATGTAAATATTCTCCAGATATCTTGTAGATGTGATTCTAGTCTTCTGTGATATTTTTTCCTATGTAGTGGAGTATATGTGTACATCAATATGCTAATCCCTAGACTAACACTAGCTTGCACAAAAATCTCCATTTCTGCATATCATTATGTTTAAGGTTAGCTTTGACATTCCAAATCTGCATTAGTAACTATTGACTGCATTTAGAAGAAGAGCGAATCAAAAGGAAATTGGTCTTCAAATATAGACTGTTTGGCAAGAAATCATCAAAATGCTTGCATAAAGAAAGGTAATTTTGTGACAAAAGTTTACCTTTGTTAGGATTTGTCTTAAACTGGAATTTCTTACTATACCTCAAGGTTTTTATTTTATTTTAAGTGTTATCTATTAACATTGCCATGTGTACCTGTGTTGTCAATTTCAGTGCAAAATAAGCCTAAATGATTTCTGAACCTAGCAGCTGATTCTTGATGTTCTATATTTTTATGGTCTTGTAAGTTGGAATTCACAATTGAGTCCATCCCTCACTTGAGACATTTTAATTTGATGCTTTTATTTTTTGGGTTTACAGGGAAGAAGAATATTATCATTAATTGAGCACCGTAGAGCGTCTACAAAATATTACATGTGCAGAACATAGATCCAGAATAGTAAAATCTTTTTGCAATCAAACAATAAACTAACATCATACTCAGGCATAGCTCCAAATCTAAAGCTTCAATTTTGCATCTTGCTCTAAGTAATAAACCTAACTTGTTTAAATGCAAATCATCTTCCCAAATAACAATACCCTAATATCAAAAAAGTAGACAGGAGGAAAAACCCACAGAAGAGGAAAAACACTCCTACATGTGGATAGTATATTGTGATAGACAACATAATTAAGGGCCTATACTTTATCATTTTAGTTTTCAATTTCAGTTTTTTGATAAGAACAGATATATGGAAACTACACAAGTAGTTTCTAGTTATTTGTTGTCAGTTTTCAGGATAAATATGATTATGCCTAATCTACGTTCATTATATAACTTGTAATATATGGATTTTAAAATATTAAAACTAAAAACTGAGGATTTGTGCTGAATCCGAGTGAGCCTAAAGAAATTTAGTTTTAAATTTAATCAAACAGGCTTACCACCAACAAAATTCTTGCTGGCAGCCCCAAAAATCCTAGTACACTTGTGAGAGAAACCAAAGGAGATATGGTAAGAGGCTACGATATTCTGGGGTAATTGGTTTACTGAGGATTTTTTTTTTTTGTATTGGGTGTAATTATGGACTGATTGACCAGATGCTTGAATGTGGCCGTATCAAGGGCTTGCCTGACTTCATTTTTAGTTTCTTTTTAGGTCTTGTAAGCTTACTCTGGTTATAGCTAAGGAGTGTACTTTCATCTTACTTTTAAATTTGTGTCACAGTGCTGTGTTGGATGAAGTTGATATACTCTTCAGTGATGAGGATTTTGAACAAGCTTTGCAGAGTTTAATTAACACAGCCCCAGTTACTACGCAATACCTCTTTGTCACTGCCACATTACCTGTGGACATTTACAACAAACTTGTTGAGACCTTCCCGGATAGTGAAGTAGTCATGGGGCCTGGAATGCACCGGACCAGTTCTGGCCTTGAAGAGGTGGGTACTGCACTACATTCATTCTGAAAGAATCTCCTTCCGGGGCTATATGTCAATTCTCATTTCCTTAAATTACGCCAGAGGAATTTTTCTTAGTCTAGTCTGCTAGATTGCAGCTTCAACTTTCAAGACTCAAATGAGGAGTTTGTTTTTCTTTTCTTTTTTCTAAACAAAATCTGTTTAAAAAGAGGCACAAATCCTCAAATTCACAGTTTGACCACTGGAACATCTCTTGATTTTTAAATGTGGAGATTTTATCTTTTCTATAACATGATTTTTTTTGCATATATCGGGACAAAATCCTATGACATGTGTCCTGGGTCAGGCCTGTAGCCGTTTCCCGTTTGTAGAGATGAAACCTATATATGACCATAAAATATCCAACACGAATGACAATGTAGTGTATCTAATCAGTTATTGTTTCGGAGCAGGTTCTTGTAGATTGTAGTGGGAAGGAAGAGTCCGAAAAGACCCCAGAAACAGCATTTGCCAATAAGAAGTCTGCTCTTTTGAGGCTTGCAGAGCAGAGTCCTGTTTCTAGGACTATTGTCTTCTGCAACAGGGTGATTTGGATTGCTTTCTCATTATGTGTGTCATGCATATTTTTGGTCTCTTATTTTTCGTTCTCTGATTTTTATTTTTATTTTATAGATTGAGACATGTCGAAAGGTTGAAAATGCCCTAAGACGTCTTGATAGAAAGGAAAATCAGATACGCATTCTGCCGTTTCATGCCGCTTTGGAACAAGAAACAAGGCTCACGAATATGAAGGAGTTCCTCAATCCTGCTACAGAAAACCGTTCTTTGTTTCTGATCTGCACTGACAGGTATGTCACAGATACTTGTGAACAAAAACAAGTATTGGCTCCTACTTAGGTTTTTGTTTATGTAGATTGGACCTGCCTACAGCTTCAAAATTTGGAAGAGTTTCTGTAAGAGTTTGGAGTTTGTACATGACTATTTAGGCAAAAAATTTCTACTGTAATTTGCAGACCTTCTGTTTCTTGCATCGGCACTTAGAGACAAAATGAAAAGTTTATCATTTAACTTCATCCCTTGTCAGATTTGGTTTTGCTTGGTAATTTTGTTTGCTAATATTTCAGACCTCTTGTGTTTGGACATTGTTATAGGGCATCTCGGGGAATTGACTTTCCCAGCGTGGATCATGTGGTACTGTTTGACTTCCCTCGTGATCCGAGTGAATATGTACGTCGTGTTGGAAGAACAGCAAGAGGTGCTGGAGGTATAGGCAAGGCTTTTGTGCTTGTTGTTGGTAAGCAAGTTTCTCTGGCAAGGAGGATCATTGATAGAAACCAAAAGGGCCATCCATTACATGAAGTGCCATCTGCTTATGAATTGGTACGGTGATAACTGAAGGGAAGAGACAGGTCTGCGGCCGTGTGTACAGATGTAGGGGGTCTTGGTTGGGTGACTCATGTATCTTCTATCTGGACTCCTAAAATTTTGAGTTGTAAAATAATTGTAGCTACTATTATGTATGGCTAATCAATCGAGTTTGTTGTGGTTTTTGACTTAACGTTATAGTGGAGTAGTGAAAACAAAAATAGTCAATCGTAGAAGTAGGGGTGGGTTGGGGGGGGGGGTTTGGTGGTTTCAAAGAAGCGTGCATGGGGTACAGATGGCTAACAGTGTGGGGTCAATTTAGTCCATCCAGCCTAGCCAACTCATCTCGTGGGCCGTGTGGGTCGAGCCTGCAAAAGCGCGATCTAGCTTGACTCGAATCGTGAAATTAGTGGATGGATTGTGGGTTAAATTTTTGAATCCAACCCACTAAAGCCCGCTATTAAAATTGTTCAACTCGGTCTACGAAATCTGTCCAACTTGACCCATGAATTAGTCTAGCTCAAGTAACTATTCAACCAAATTATGTGTATTTTAATCAAATTGTATATATTTTAATTCAATCAAATTCAAAAAATATGAAATTATTTATTATTATTAATAATTATATATATTTTAATTAATTTTAAATATTTTATGTAACAATAATGAATAATTTCAATGATTCAATAAAAAAAGATAAAAATTTTTTTCATGCCGGACCGTTAGCCCGTTGGGCCCATGAACCACCAAAATCGCTCTCCGAACCATGAAAATCGGTAGCAAACCGGTGTAGGTCAAGATTTTTTATCTCGTATACCAGCCCGTCTAAATTGTGAATTTCACGATCCGGTTTTGGACCGTGAAATCTTAGCCCGACCTACTAGGGATCACGGCCTATCCTGCACAACCCGCATCAGTGGCCATCATTAACAGTGGGGATACTTCACCCTGTTTTGCAACCATCGTCAACTTGCATGAATTATGTGAATTAATTAAACTAGATTTTTAACTTGTGCAAACTGGTAGAGTAAATTTAGTAATTGTAAAATAGAGCATAAATGACCAGCAAGATCATTTACAATCAATAGTACATATTTGATATTTATACGGCATAACGTATCATAAGATTGCACCAATTAACATTTTTACTAGTATTTGGGCCCGGGCGATGCATCGAGGTTTCTTTGTACTACAATTTAATAGTAGTTAAATAAGTCATCTCATACTCATTTAAAAAATTCATCTCGTTCATTATATGGATTTCAAAAGTTTTTCATTCATATATCATCATTAATTTTGATTGAAAAAGCATTAATGATATGGTGGAGTAATGGTTGGATATCTTCTTTCATACTTGAGGTTGTGGGTTCAAATCTTCACAATTGAGGTGATATAGCGCCATGTTACAAATAATTTTGAAAAAAAGAGAGAAGAATATATTAATATATGTTTATTACTAATGAGAGAGGAGCATTATGACATAATACCTTTCATGACTAATTTGATAAAACAATAACTCATTACTTGCAAATCCTCCGTCATAGTGATAATGTGGAAAAAAAAAATGCTTAGTAGCACATAATTTTAGCCTTTTAGGTGCTATCGAAAGCTCCTAACAATTTGCACTTTTCTTATAACAATAGAGAAAAAAGAAAGCTAATTCCCTCAAAAAAAGAAAAAAGAAAAAAGAAAGCTAAAAAAATTGCCTATTTTGCATTAATTTAGAAGTAGTTAACATAGTATTGTCCATATATAATTTGTAGTGAAAAAACTGCAAAGTGAATTTTTTATAAAAATAAGTTAAAACCTAAAACCCTAAAAGAAGGTTAAATTGGCTAATTGAGTTCCTCCATGCTGGTGTACCATGTGCATGGTACATCCAATGTTTTTTTTTTTCTTATTTGTACTCTCATTTTTCAATACATGTTGCTCATTTGAATGATCTCAAATGAGCCATAAGCGAAAAAGTAGCCTTGCATGTACCATGCTCACGCCAAAGATTTTATCATACTCCCGGTTGTTAGGTGAGCATGGTACACCCCTAGGCTATTTTTTTAACTCATTATGCATTTGAAATCATATAAATGAACACAATGTACTAAAAAATGAGAGTTTTAAATGAGTAAAAATTAGTCTTGGGTGTAGCATGCACATGGTACACCCTGATGTACAATGTATGAACTCCGATCCTTTACAACTTTTATCATACACCCGAGTATACTATGAGCATGAAAACTCAAGGTTGTTTTATTGCTCATTTGAAAATCTATAACTGAGGAAACAATTGCAGAATGGTAAAAGGTTTAAATAAGCAAAAAATAACCTTGGGAGTAGGGTGAATACACACCTGGTGACTCGAATAACTTGTGAATAAGACTAGTGTTGGTTTATCATCTAATTGTGCTTGTCGATGCACATTGGTTCTTGGTTGTAGACAAGAAAAGAAAGGAGGTGATCCTCCATCATGCGTATACTATTGTCCAAGGAAAAAAAAAAGTCACTTAAGTATTGGCTGGTCATATTGCAGTACTAAGTTTAGTAATGATGTCTCTAATAATGTTTTGCTTTGTAATAATTGTTGTGTTTCGAGGTTTGTAACCCACAAAAGGCCTTAAGTCATGAGTAGTGGGTTTTTTGTTGATTGGATGTGTTTACTGCCAAAAAAAACTTGTTATATTATTACGAAAAATTATTCCAAGCTATCGAATGTCTCTGTTTTATGGGGAAGCATTTTACTTACCTTAAATGATAAGTTGCAAACATAGTTTAGGTGCTAAGATGATTAGTAGTGTTTGAGGAGTAATTAAAATAAAATTTTAGATGGTTAAAATGACTTAAATGATAAATTCATTTTTTTTTACCTTTTTAAAATAGATGACTCAAATTTTGGAAAATCTTTTTAAAATCTTGATAATAACTAATTTTGCCAAAATAAATTCATCAATTTAAGCAACTAATTTTAGCAAATAGTCAAGCTAGTCATATACCTAATCAGTTCAAACACCTTATCAGTTTTAGGTTTATTTTATCAATTTTAGTTAACTTATCGATTTCGGTTTATTTTCAACTAGTATGGAAAAAAAAGACTTGGACAATCTAGCATTTCAAGTAGAGATGGCCAACAGTGCGGGCCAATCAAACCCATCCAGCCCAACCCACCTCATGGGCCATATGGTCCGGGCCCGCGAAAATCCCGGTCCAGCCCAGCTTGAACCGTGAAATTGGTGGATGGGTCGTGTGCCAGATTTCTTGAGCCCAACCCACTGAAGTTTGCTACTAAAACCGCCCAGCCCATACCACGAAATCGGTCCAGCCTGGCCCATGATCCGGACCAGCCCAGTCCAAGTAAATATTGAACCAAATTGTGTATATTATAATCAAATTGGATATATTTTGATCAAATTGTATTTATTTTGATTCATTTTCAAGATTTTATGTAACAATAATGAATAATTTCAATGCTTAAATAATTTTGAAAAAAAATTCTCATGCCGGCCCGCCAGCCCGGTCCAGCCCATTAGACCCACGAATCGCTTTTCGAACCGTGAAAATCGGTGACAGACCGGTGTGGGCCAAGATTTTTCATCCCGCGGACCAGCCCACCTAACCCATAAATTTCACGATCCGGTCCTGGACCGTGAAATCTCAGTCCAACCCGCATCGGCCCACAGTCTGGCCCGCCCAGCCCACGACGGCCCACGGTCTAGCCCGCCCAGCCGCACCAGTGGCCATCACTAATTTCAAGGCGCAGGCTCGGGAAAAAAAAGAAAAAAAAAAAGAAAAGAAGTAGGATAAGGTGCACAACATTAAAAAGGCGGGGGAATGACAAAAAGGATAAACTGAAAAGTTAAGAAGATAGAAGGCAAAAGAGTGGAGAAGCTCAGAGAAAATTTCAGGCATGGCTGCCTCAACGTCATTATTGTCATTCTCCCATAGCAGTCTAGCTGCTTCTTCTTCTTATGCTGCGCAGCAAATTTCTGTGCCACCCAAATTCGTGACTTTGCGCCCACAAAACCTCCCACTTATCCAAGCTAAGGCTCATACTCGCCGTGAAGACCGCACTGCCCGCCATGTTCGCGTTAGGAAGAAGGTCTATATTTCCTCCTTTTCTTTTAAATTACTTGTTTATATTGTTTTTGACTATATTTGATATCTGGGTTTTTTTTTGGTGGCTTTGTGGGTTTTGAATTGTAACATTTTCCCTTTAATCTTTGTTGAAGAATTCGTTTGTTTTGGAAAATTTTCTCTCTTTTTTTGATGATAGGAAGATTTTGTATTTGTGTATGGTGAGAGTGGTTGGAAAATGAAGCAAATTGTGAAGATTTTGGTGATTAAATGTTGAATTTTTGGTCTTGATTGCTATGTCCCAGAAAAGTAGAAGAAAGTCTAGATTATTGTGAAAAAATGTGGTACTTGTGAAATTACTACATGGTGATATTGATTGCAAAGGGAAGAAAATATAATTATAAATTGGAAGTTGATTTTTTACTGAAGTTTATGATTATGTCCCAAATCTGTCTGATGATTATGTCCCAAAAAATAGAAGGTATTGGAATGTGGAATGTTATGATGAATGTGGGAGTTACAGATGATGTAAGGGAATTCTTTTTGAATGGTGATTTAGTTATTTAATTATGCAATCATTTTAGAGCATTAACATTTTCAGTGTGAAATGATGTTGATCAGAAGACGGTCTTAAGCTGTGAAAGCACGAAACCCTTTCCATTCTTCAAATCCCAACTGTTTACATGCTAATAAAGCTCGATAATGGCTAGGTCTGGAGGTTTCCTCCGTTCCAAAACGTTTCCGTTCCAAAACCACATCTGTGTCTGTGCTTCATAGGTGTTGAGCCATTTCACCAGTATTTCACATTCCAAGATTTCATGTGGGTGAAAGGTGTGGCAGATAGCATATAACAACTAGCAACCATAGACTTAATTTTGGTTAGCTTGGAACTCTGTAGATTGCTTTCTCCATCTTGTTTCTCTCATTGTTGGTAGTCCATCGGTTCTCTTCAGGGGAAGTTTAAGAGTCTTGCTTTTCGTGTATGTGAAATTTTAGTGGCTGACATGGTGCGAGAGGGGATTTCAATCCACGAAGAGAGTGTTTGATTGGGTGGAAAACATTTTCCCCGAAAGGTGATTTTCCCATTTTTCTTTTTTTGGTTTTAGAGGGTTGAAAATAGTTTTCATTGGGGGAAAATAGGTTTTCTAAGGATGAAAAACATTTTCCCCAAAAGGTGATTTTCCCATTTTTCTTTCTTTTTTTTTTGGTTTTAGAGGGTTGAAAATAGTTTTCATTGGGGGAAAATAGGTTTTCTAAGGATGAAAAACATTTTCCTTCATAAAGGAAAGGGAACCACAGTTTCCTCCCTATTCTTCAATCTTCACCTTCCTTCCATCCATCCTCCCCCTTTCATTTCAATTCTTCCTTTTCTCTCAAACCTTTTATGCAAGGAGCCAAACAAACGAATATCGTGTTTCGTCTACTAGATTATGTGTTCTCATGAAAATCATTTTCCATTGAAAATGCTTTTCATCCAACCAAATCGAAGCTAACTAGAGGACTGATTAGACATTGGCTGCATACTAAATAAGCTCTTTCTAGGATCATCAGGAGTACTTCGTGAGAGTACTGTTAGAGGACTTGATGGGCAACTTCTAGTTCATAAGACTCATTATAGGTCATTATTTGCATATCGCAGACACTTGATGCAATGGTAGAAAGTGTCTCAGAATTAACACGTTATTATTCAAAGATTATCGGAAGACAAGTTAAGTGATGATATAGTTTCTTTACTTGGTTCTACAATTGGCTAACTCGACGAATCTGGGGCAAGGCAAGAATGATTCTAGCTATAGCCAAATGTCATATGTGCAAAACTTATCAATATCTACACTGTCAAGAACCCTATGATCTAGAAAGTCATTCGAGAGGTTATTTCTATATCAGTTTTTAATCATGCTTGATATTGGACCTTATATTTCCAGCTAATATTGGTGGATTTGATTTAACAATGAAGGTAAGAAACTATATGACCATTAAATGATGTTTTATGCTTAATGTACTTTTAGGGGTACCTCATTTTCTCTTCCTTTCCACTTTTATGTGCGTCTTCTTGAGTACTTGCTTTGTGTGACAGAAGTGCATATTATGCTTAATGCTGGATATTTGAAATGGCTGCTGCTGTGGTTGACTTGGGAAAGTGTCGAATTCTTTACGTGAGGGATACTAATATAGCATCCACTTTGATTAAATTGAACTGATCAAGTTAAGAACAGAATTTGTTGATGCACTAGCCTTTGTAATGGTAAGACTGGTTCAGTTGATGAGCTCGTAAAGGATGCAGCATGAACATGGGATAGACTTAGAGTAGTTTCTTTTGTCTTCTTAAGCAGATATTGTTCTCCCATAACTTGTTCAACCCCTCCCCCTACCCACAATGTCAATTCTTCTTTGGAATGAGAGTTGTAATTTGGGCAGAAGTTCTTCTGTATTTTAGTCAAACTTTATAGTCTTGGGAGTCGAGATCACATTTTTATTTGATCCTCAGGTAGAAGGGACACCCGAAAGGCCTAGACTCTGTGTTTTCCGCTCCAACAAGCATCTCTATGTGCAAGTGATTGATGATACTAAAATGCACACTCTTGCTTCAGCTTCTACAATGCAGAAACCTATCTCAGAGGAAGCAAGCTTTACATCAGGACCCACAGTTGTAAGTAAACTAAGATGACTACTAAAATGTCCTGGATCTCTGGTTGCTTTTTTTTTTTTGTCAGGATTCTATAATTGCTCATAGTCTTTGAAAACCTGGCTTGCTTGTCTAATTTGATAAAACATGATGAAACGGGATGAACTTGCTGAACTGGTTAATTATATTTTTTGAGATTGGTGACAGTCTTACACAAAATGCTTATTCTTTGCTTTTTTTTTTTGAGGACACTTTAACTGGTTCCATTGTTCTTGATTGCTATACTGAGTTTCTTCTATTAAATGACAGGAAGTGGCGCAGAAGGTAGGTGAAATGATTGCCAAAAGTTGTTTGGACAAAGGGATTACGAAGGTGGCCTTTGATCGAGGTGGTTACCCTTACCATGGACGTGTTCAAGCCCTTGCTGATGCAGCGCGAGAACATGGCCTCCAGTTCTGAAGTTAATTGTACCTAGATTCCCTTTTCTGTCAATTTTTTTTAATGCTCGGTTTAGTTCAGTTGCTAAGCAAAGAACTCGTAATTGTCATGAAGAAAATCAATTTTTTTTTTCTTTTAGACTAAGAATGGTGTTAAAAAAAATTATCATTTTGTTCAAAAATCAGAACTTGCAAGGGGAACCTCACGCTCCAAAATATCTGCTATGTGGCCCGTAGCGACCCTCTAATTATGCTTGGTTCTTGAGGGATTGTTAAGTTAAATCATTTTTTAATATGTTGCTAGCATCCGAATAGTAGTTTGTGATTTTATTTGGTAGTGTTGAGCAAAACTGGTGGATTTTACTAACCTATGACTATGTTACTCAAACTTGAGTACTTGTGCCACACACGGGTATTTGTCCGAGTGTGAGACTCGGTTTCTAATAAAGGATCTTTCTTTCCTTTTAACAAAATGAAATGTCTATCATCTACATAGGCTAATACCCATTTCATAGTATTGAGGGTTTGGTGTAGGTGCTTGAAATGAAAAGAAAAGTCCAACATAGATGGTGAAACTTGTATGTAGCTTAACATAGAAGGACAAACAAGTTTCATTAGCAGTCCAGTTCAGTTAATAAACTTTTCACTTTAGTTTAATTCAGTGTTTTTTCTTTCTAGTTTCTATTCAGTTGCAATTAAACCAGTTTTAACCAAGCAGTTAAACAAACCAACGATTAAATTCATAGCAGTTAAAATACGTTGCAGTTAATTTCAATTTCGTTTCAGTTTATTTCAATTATTGACGAAAATCACATAAGTTCGACTAATCGCATTGGTTCATGTAGAAGTTAGTCACATTCTTGTATTCGTTCGGAAAAATTGGAATTTCATGTCGGGTTTTGGCCAAATGCTTTTTCGGGTTCGTTTAAAATTAACGTGACAATGCAAATAAATATAATTCGGCACTTGCCTCGAAATAAGCCGATTGTACTTCCCAAAAACGTTTATGAAAGTTCAATATATGTGTACTTATTGATATACTCCCTGCGTTTCCTAAAGATCTTCCTTGTTATTGTTCCTATAGATACCAAGGAGGATCCATTGGTATGGGTGTGGGGTGGGTAAAGTAGGAGAGAGAAAGGGGTTAAAATAGATAAACAAATAAAAAGGGGTTAAAGTAGGAGAGAGAAAGGGAGTAAAATTGAATTAATAATGTAATGGTGGACCATATGATAGAGACATGAGAGGATAAGAAGGGAAATTTTTTTTCAAATAAGGAATAAAGTAAAAGAGGGAAGATCTTTTGGAAACGCACTTAAACGGAAAGAGGGAAGATATTTAGGAAACGGAGGGAGTATTCGACAATTTGAATAAGACAATTTTATATAAATCGTTATTCAAACTTTTAGTTGTATGCAAATCGCATAATGCTTGGTTAAAAATGACGTCTCATATCAATATAAATTCTTATAAACTTCCTCGAACGACGAGTTAGATACAAAATAGAAAGTCGATTAGATTAATGCCTTACTATAACTATATTAGATCAATGGATTAATATAAATATACTATTCAATAAGCTATATGCATTTGGAAACTGAAAAACATATAATTGATGTAAAATAAGTTAATATTGGATCAGATCAAAATATATATGTGAATTGATAAGCTAAATGGAGACAATAATACTCCATTTAAGTTAATTGTTGACAAGTTCTGTTCAATCTGAAACTCATACATCTTAGTCTAACTGAAAGAATTGATATTAGATTAGATGGATGTATCAACGTAAGTCGGTAAAGGAATTGAAAATAAATGTGCTCCATTTAAAATAAGATTAAGTTGTATCCATTTTGATTTTAGAACATAATATTGGAGTGAAGCAAATTGATATTGGATTATTATATCAATGTTCAATGTAAATTGGTAAGCTAAATCAAGATAAGAATACTCCATTTAAGTTAATTGTTAATAAGTTATAATCATTTTTTAGACTCATACATCTAAGTCAAACTAAAAGACGTTGATATTAGACTACATGAATATATCAGTATAAGCCAGTAATCTAATTGAAGATAACAGTGCTCCATTTTGAATTAGAAACATGACATTGATGTGAAACAAGTTAGTACTCCCTCTGTATTTTTTTTTATCTTTCCTACTTTGACTTTGCACGTTTGCCAATGCACTTATACCATTAAATATCTTTCATTACATATTTGTAAAAATTATAATAATTGAATATTAGTAAAGTACTCACTGAGACGAATTAAACAAGACCCCACATGACTATATTTTTTTCTTTTATATTAAGAAAAATCTAAAAGATTCTCTCTAATTGTGAATAGTGTCAAGATTCTAAGTGAGAAAGATAAAAAAATACAGAGGGAGTATATGATTATTAGATTTTTGTGTCAATGTGAATCGATAACATAAATCAAGATAAGAACACTCCAATTTAGTTAATCCTTTATAAGTTACATCTAATTGAACTAAACAAGGTTTATGACGGATTATACAATGTATCAATGTAATTAAGCTGATAAGGTAATTAAAAATAGCAATGATCCATCCAAGTGAACCTTAATTGATTAAGTTTAAAATTATAATTAAGATGTGTCAAGAGTTACATAAGAATTTATAGTAAGTAATATGGTGTTAATTGTTACGAAAGAAACAAACTTATAACTGAAGTAATGTTATATCTCATACTTTTGTAAAAGTTTGATGGATTTGAAATTATCAATTTACCATGAAATAAAGCTATAATGTCATAAATTATTATATTTAGGGGTGTTAATGAGTCATAGTGTCTAGCAAATTATCTGAGCTCGGCCCGGTCAAAGTTCGGCTCGAGAGGGTTTGACTCAAGTTCGAGATTTGATAGAGACCTAAACGAGCCGAGCCTGAGCCCAAGCCTCCTTAAGGTCACTCAAAAGTTCGTGAACAAGCTCGAAATCATTATAGGTAATTTTTATGTATAATATTAATGTCACACATGGATATAGAATGTAAACAACAATTATATTTTCTCTATAAAATCTTATTATTCTTTCGTTATACTTATTAATTGAATTTGTCTTTTTGTGTATTATTGGACTATTTATAAATTTCTCCATTTGTTTATATAAAATATGCCATCACTTAACTAATTAAATCACTTTTTTAACTTATATATATATATATATATATATATATATATATATATATATATATATATATATATATATATATATATATATATATATATTTATATAAAAGTGAGTTCATATGAGAATGAATACTTACATGAGAAATGAGAATGAATCTTACGCGCTATAACTCTTATGAATAAGTGATGTAACTCTAATGAAAAAATGATGTAACTCCGAAAAAAGATCATGTGAGAAAGCTTTTTAGATGAGAAATGAGAATGAATATAGACCATAGGATATTCATAAATACACGCCTCAGATTGATGCTCTCGTAATCTCGTTAGACCATATTTTTAGGGCTTTGCTAAACGACACCCTACAATTTCCTACTAACGCCCTAAATACAGTATTTTTATACTGTATTTATATATTTTGCTTTTATCTCTCCTCCCTTTAACTCACTCCCTTTCTCACTCCTCTGCTCAATCCTTCAAACAAAGCGTGAACGGTAATTTTTCTCTCCTCCCCATTTTCTTCTTCATCTTCTTTAAAGTGTAAGAAATTCATTACAACAATCCAACAACCTTTTAATGAATACACAGATGAACAACTTCACTATCTTCTCCATAAATGCAATAAAGCTCAAACACTCAACGCAATATTCACGCAACTGTTTTTTTTTTTCTGAAATTTTTTTTTTTTTTAAAGGAAGGCGTCCACCAAGGACGCCCCACCACCGGTGGAGGCGTCCTTGGCAGGCGCTCCACCACATGGTGAGGCGCCTGCCAAAGACGCCTCCACCGGTGGTGGGGCGTCCTTGGTGGACGCCTCCCCTTTCTTTAAAAAAAAAAAATTTCAGAAAAAAAGAGGGCGCCCACCAAGGACGCCCCACCACCGGTGGAGGCGTCCTTGGCAGGCGCCTCACCATGTGGTGGAGCGCCTGCCGAGGACGCCTCCACCGGTGGTGGGGCGTCCATGGTGGACGCTCCCCTTTTTTTTTTTTTTTAAAAAAATTCAGATCTGTCAAGAAGAAACAGAGAGAAGAGGAGGGTGGGCTTATGGCGCTGTGGTGCGGCGGCAGTACTTGTGCGGCGGCGGCGGTGGGCCGGCGACGGTGGTGTGTTCTACCGGTGTCCAATGTGATGTGGGAGAAGAGGGGAGAAAAGTGAAGGTAGAAGGTGGAAAATCTGAAAATGAAAAAATACGTATAAATATACGTATTTAGGGCGATAGTAGTAAAATTTAGGGCGTCGTATAGCAAATGAGTATTTTTACCGGTAATAAGCCTTTTGAAACCCTTGAAGTTTCATTCTCTCAAGTAAATTTCTTTACAATTTTTTTTTTATTTCATTCTGCACATCATCTCACAGTGTATAACAAGTATAAAAAAATTGGAGGAAAAACCACCATCAATACAAAATCCACCTGTTATGGAAGAATCATATATTAATTTTTTTTCACCAAATTGAACTTGGTTATTTCTATTACGAAGACTTATCATTTATATGGAACCGCATGTATTGGAGTTGAGGTTATGTTGGATTATATAATATGAAGTCTTTGATGGGATGTATTGTAATTTCTTTCATCATGTTCGCTTTTCTCTTATTGATTCTTTTCACATGGTGGTTTCTTTACCACCTAGCATTGAACATTGATGGACAATGATTATAGAGGAAGATATAGAGATTCATTTTGGAGATTTTCACTCGTTTATACTTGATCTGATGTTGGACATCGTAATTTATTAATTTGTTTCATGGTAGTTTTGTTTTCTTCCTAATTCGAAACTTCTCTGTTTCTTGTTATATCCAGAAAGCTATAACTCTATTATTAGTTAGCTTTGTGCTCGATGTGATGTCTACAGATTAAATTCATTCTCCAGTAATGTTTATCACTTCACTATTATTAATTTTAAGTAGTATTAAGTAAAGTTGTAGGTATCATTAGTTAGAGTTATAGCATTGCTTGTTCGGAGTTATTCCATCTCCTTTTTGAAGTTATACGATCTACTCAAAATAGTTGTACTGATATTTTTTTAAAGTTATAAGAAGTACATTAATTAGAGTTATAACATCATTTCTTTAAAATGATAGTAAGTATTGATTAGAGTTATGTCCACAGTATGTAGAGTTATAGTAACTTTAGAATTAACAACTCATATCATTGTCGTAATATAGTCATTGTATTTAACTTGTTTAAACTTATTTGTATGTATATAAGTGGAAGAAATTACCAGTGGAATCTTTCCAGAGGTATAACCATATGGGTATTTAATGCCATAATATTTTATTTTAGTGTGTGTTGTAAGATAGGGTGTTTTATGTGCTTTATGTTCTTACATTTGGATTAAAAAAATTCAATTTATATCGATTTGTTGAGATGTAAAAATAATTTAGTAGGGTGACTTTGATTTATATCAATACTTGTTTAGAATTATCATATGAAGTAGTAATTGGAGTGATCATTTAAGCAATATATGTTTATAGTTATAGCATTGCTTGATTGGAGTTATGTCATCTCTGTTTTAGAGCTATACCAATTTGTCATTACAGTTATACCAATACTTTCCCATAGTCAATAGAAAGTATTTGTTATACCTATAACAACATTTGTTCAGAATTATAAGAAGTATTGATTAGAGTTATACACACAGTTGTTTAGAGTTTTAGGAATTATTTGCCATAGGTTCTATCTGTACAACATTTTGAATTAAAAATTGTTGATTTACAAATTATCTATAATTTATATGCAGAGGGAGGAACTAGTAACGGTTCCCAAAGCATAAACATTGCGTTGTTAAGTCTCTCCACACCACCTAAACGAAGTACAATCATCACCCCATGCGGAGATCAAGAGTTCACTCGAGTTGTTTCCAACATAATTGATTCCTAGTAGTTGGGCAGGTTTTTTTTAGTATTAGAGATGCAACATAATTTTACAATATGCAATCATCGAACTACCTTGTATTAGTTTATTTTCTTATGTCTTTTCTTTTACTTAGTTGGAGATTACATTAGCGGAATTTACTTTATTTAAAGACACCGTACCGTGCACTTGTAGTATTACTATTTGATATTTTTTGGAGACACCCATCGATATATTTTTTTACTTATTTTCATATCTCTTTTAAGGTGCATTGGATTGTTGTAGTACAAGTTCGTTACGGTGTAATTAAATATTGCGTAACTACACATACAAGTTCTTATAACTCTAATCGAATATAAGCTTAACTTTAGATACTAGTTTGTATAACTCTTAAATAGTTTTGACATAACTCTAATTAAAAAATATCATATAATTCTAATTAAATATTCGAAGCAAATATTGACATAACTCTTATCAAGATATGTATGAGTAATTTAATTAATCAAATGGCGGGGATCTATGTATGTTTACGAGAGATTAGTTTGAATATTAAGTAGAGTTATAACTACATTGGTTTAGAACAATATTTGTTTAGATTTATAATAAATACTAATTTGAATATTATTTATATGATTGATTATAACAGTAATTGATAAGAGTTATATGAATTACTAATTAGAGTTACACTAGTGCTAACTCACTATTTGGATTTTTTATTTTAGCAATATGTGTTTAGAGTTATAACATTGCTTGTTCGGAGTTATGCCAACTCTTTTTTAGAGTTATATGAACTACTCGTAAGAGTTATACCAATATTTTCCATAGTTATAGGAAGTAGTATTTAAGTGTTGTAACAAGATTTGTCTTTATAAGAATTATCGATTAGAATTATACTCACACTTGATTAGAGTTATACTCACACTTGATTAGAGTTATAGGAACTTATAATTAACAACCAATCTCATTGTTAGAATATAATCATTGCATACACTATGGTCAAAAAAATTGCAATGAATTGTTTAAAATATTTTATATGTACATATTGCTATAACTCCAACTGCTGGTTACTGTAATGCTAAACAATTATAGGTTGGTATAACTCTAATCAAGTATATTTGTGGGTAGCTTAATTACTTATATTGCACTTCTAATGTTTATATGATAGATTAACTTCAAACTGATATACATAACATAGATGTAATGCATTATACGTTCTTGATAAACATAACGTATTGCTCATCATATAAACTTCTGCACAAGGAATAAACTAAAGCAAATCAACATGGGATCAACTATGGAAACTAGCAGTGAAGATCTCAACAAAAAAAAAAGAATCACTGTATCTTCGTGTATAATTACCGATGTCCAATGCTATAGGTGGTAAAAAATCACCATGTGAAAGAGAATCAATAAGAGAAAACACAAAAGAGAACTTGAAAGAAATTACAATACATTAGAAAATTGAAGATTTTTACTTCTTAAGTGGCTTTCGACGGAGAATTGAAGCTTTTTCCACAAACTCCAAATTGAAAAAAACATGATCTTAGTCATGAATTCCTTGTGGAATAACTTGATCAGTTCTATTCATATAATATCATCAGGTTCATAAAACAAATTTGTCCAATAACAAACGAAAATTTTAACGAAATACTAGTAACCTTCTTCTCCCAATATTGTAGAACTAATCTTGAGTTCTAAATTTCACTGATAATCAGGGACAAAATTCACTGAATTGATATTGACAAAAAAATTACGTAACTGACTCATGAAAGCAGAGTAACTGAAAAGCTATTTGCTGCGGTTAAAAAGTGCCCTATTGCGGCGGTTTTGGCCGTGCAGCAATTAAGAGGGCAGCAATAGGTAATAAATATATTGCTGCGGTTTAAAACCGCAGCAATATTTAAACATATTGCTGCGGTTTTACCCATAAAACCGCAGCAATATGTATTTTTTTAATATTAAAAAAGTGCACATATTGCTGCGATTTTGGACCAAACCCGCAGCAATATGTATGCTTTTTCAAAAAATTTTTTTTTTTGAAATTAAAATCTTCAATGTTAAAAGTACTTAAAAATGCAATAAAAAATAAAAATAACTGAAACATCTGGTCATATCAACCAGCGAAAATACTACTTAATTACAACCAGAAAATGTATTTCAACAACACTAACATATATGTTCATAAAATATCAACCAGAGAATCATAAACATCATATCTAAATTAAAAAATACAGAAGTTATTATTTGTTAGATCTAATCGAAAATTAAAATAAAAAAGGAAGAAAGTAGAAAATACAGATGTTATTATTTGTTAGATCTAAATCGAAAACTAAAATAAAAAAATGAAGAAAGTTGAAAATACAGAAGTTATTGTCGATCTAAATCGAAAATTAAAATAAAAAATGAAAAAAAATTACAAAAAACAAAGAATACATCCGGCGGAGAGGTTGAGCGAAGAAAATAATCTTCGTCTGGTGAATACGAACAGCGAGAAGGAAGTCGTCGGAGGCGGCTTCTGCGAATGGCCGACGACTTGCGGCGGAGGAAGGAAAGCGTGACGACGACTTGCGGTGGAGGAAGGAACGCGTGACGACGACTTGCGGTCGAGGAAGGAACGCGTGACGACAACTTGCGGTCGAGGAAGAGAAAAGCCGACGAATAACGGCGGTCGACGAAGAGAGATTGGCGGTCGACGAAGAGATAACGGCAGTCGACGAAGAGAAAGATGATGTAGAGGAAGAGAGAGATGCAGAAGAGATGTTGTAGAGGGAGAGAGAACGGCGCTTTAGAGGGAGAGAGAGGTTGAGAGGAGGTAGAGGAAGAGAGATAACGGCTTGTGACTGTTGTGAGGAGAAATCAGGGGGAAAGAAACCCTAACTGATGATATGTGTCTTTTATACCTTTTTTTTAATAATATTGCTGCGATTTCTGTCAAGAACCGCAGCAATATATTAAAATAGTAATATTTTAATATATTGCTGCGGTTTTTGACAAAAACCGCAGCAATATGTCAGGTCAAATTGTCAACTTTTTTCAAAAAAAATTATGGTGATACTATATTGCTGTGGTTTTTGGCCAAAACCGCAGCAATATTTTTATTTTATATATTTCTTTTTCTTTTTACGTGATATATTGCTGCGTATGGGTAAAACCGCAGCAATATCACCGCAGCAAATAGCATTTATTCTACTAGTAGAGAGAAGAGAGAATAAAAAAAGGTTATGCGTGAGAAGGGTTGCTAGTTAGGGATTTTAGTTTGCTTTAGTTTTTAATCTTACCCATTAAATGAGGAATGATCTAAGGGTTGGTATTTATTCTCACTTCTCATGTAAAACATCATTCTCACCTGAACTCAATTCTATAGAGGCAAGATCATGTGAGAAAGGAATTTAGGTAAGAAATGAGAAAGAATTAATAAATCAACATACCATATTTTCTCTCTCCTCCACACAAACTCCTCTCCCTCTTCTTCTTCTTCTTCTCGTTTAGCATCACTGATCAGTCAACAACTTTTGCAGGAAATTCGATTATGAGCTTTGTTTGATTGATCAATTCACTAGCGCTACAATAAGTGCCGAAACGTCTCTACTCTTCCCCGATTTTCTACGGTAGCGAATGTCTCGGCTTCGCCGATATCGTCGGCCTCTCTAAGAACGTACTTGTCAGCAGAGAATCGTCAATCACCATCAAAGTTGACCAGTCATTGCAATGAATCTGCAGGTATAGATTATTTGTGTTATAGTATAATATCTCTTTTTGGAACTACTCTTCTCGTTAAACACTTTTTCTTGTAAATTATTTTCATTAAGAACGATAACTGAATTTGTTTTTCCTTTTGTTGACATTGTAATCAGAAGTAGTGCAGTTGAGTATTATGAACATTGGGTGGCTTTGAGTTGAAATTGAATAAAGAGTATTGTGAACTTTGATCATTTTTTGTATCCTTTCTCGGTTTATAAACTACGAATTTGCAAAGTTTGGATTCTTCGAGTAGAACTGTGATTTGAATTTTGATCATTCTTTGTTGTTTCCCCGATTTCCTTTGGTGTGTTGTATTCATTTGAACTATGAAAACTATTAGAGTTATGTCAACATTTGCTTAGAGTTATAGGAAGAATTAATTAGAGTTGTGTCAATACTTCTTTAGAGTTATAACAATATTTGTTAGAGTTATAGGAAGAACTCATCAGAGTTGTTGCAATACTCCTTTATAGTTATGGCAATGCTTGTTTAGAGTTATACCAAATCTTATTTAGAGCTTATAGGAACTAGTCACTAGAGTTATACCAAATCTTATTTAGAACTTATAGGAACTAGTCACTACAGTTATACTAATACTTCTTTAGAGTTGTAGAAGTAGTAGTTAGAATTTTAACAACATTTGTTTAAAGTTAAAGGAAGTAGTAATTAGAGTTATGTACACACTTATTTAGAGTTGTATAAAGTAGTAGTTACGGTCATACCAATGCTTGTCTAGAGTCGTTATAGGAAGTGCTAATTAGAGTTACACCAACATTTGTTTAGAATTATAGGAACTACTAATTAGAGTTATAACAACATTTGTTTAGAGTTATAGGATGAACTAAATAGAGTTATAACAATACTTCTTTAGAGTATATGAATGCTTGTTTAAAGTTACATATAATCTTTTTAGAGTTTATAGGAAGTCATCAGAGTTATACAAATACTTCTTTAGAGTTGAAGAAGTAGTATTTAGGGTTTTAGCAACGTTTGTTTAAAGTTACAGGTAGTAACTAGAGTTATGTCCACAGTTATTTAGAGCTATCATAACTAATAGTTAGAGTAATGTCAAGACTTGTTTAAAGTTGTAGGAAGTAGTATTTAAGAGTTGTATAAATAATTGTTTAGAGTTACATGATGTACTAATTAGAATTATAACAACATTTGTCTAGAGTTGTAGAGTTATAACCTTAGAGTTATACCAATGTCTCACTAGAGTTATGACAATATGACTACTCTATGATGAGTTAAGGCACTTGGCTTGACTTAATGGTGTTTGCTCGGTATTGGAAGTATGCTTGCAATTTGATAGCCTATTAGCTCAATTGGTAGAATCTTGTGTGTCACTAGGGGGAAAAAAGGAAGGGCTGCGCTGGAAGGGTAGCGGTTAACAAGAAAACACAGCCATTCGTACTGTAAGAAGCGCTGTGGTTTTTGAGCTAACCGCAACCCTATTAGCGGTTAACACTGCTATAAATCAAAAGTCCGTCTTTTACAAACAAATCTTTTACTGTTTCACACCACTTCTCTCTCAAGTCTCAACTCCTAAGGAAAGGGAATTCACAATCCCCCCGGTTTCCTTCCCATCATTAGGTCCATCGTCGGCTACCAACGAAGGGGGTCCTACCAGTACTAGTCCTCCAACCATGCTCCAACAACATCGTCTCCCAACGGCCCCGTTTCAACCCCCTCGTCCTTCCTCTTCCTCCATCCCTT
This sequence comes from Beta vulgaris subsp. vulgaris, assembly GCF_026745355.1. Lineage (NCBI taxonomy): Eukaryota > Viridiplantae > Streptophyta > Magnoliopsida > Caryophyllales > Amaranthaceae > Beta > Beta vulgaris. The sequence goes on along the minus strand of NC_079204.1, from coordinate 19,470,387 downwards.
TCATGTCCTTCGAAATTGGATCCGCCGCCACGTCATCCTCCACATCATCCTTCCCACCTCCACACCTCCGAAACGACACTGCTTCATCCTCCTCCTCCGGTCTCTTCCACGACGAACCTCCTCTCCTCGAAGAACTCAAAATCAACCCCACCTTAATCTGGCTTAAAACCCGATCCTTACTCAACCCTATCCGGGTCGACCCATCTCTCCACTCAGACCCTGATCTCTCCGGCCCATTTGTCTATTACATTGCTTTTGGGCTTTTTCAGTTGCTTGCCGGGAAGGTCCAGTTCGGTGTTATTTTGGGCTGGATTGCAATTTCCTCGATTTTTCTTTACTCCATCTTGAATTTTCTTGTTGGTAAAAATGGGAATTTGGATCTTTACTGTTAATTTAGTGTTGTTGGTTATTGTTTGATGCCCGTTGTTATTTACTCTGCTGCTTCCTTATTTCTACCTCCTACTGGAACAACGACTGGTTTTGTTGTTGCTGCTATTTTTGTCATTTGCGCAACTAGGGTTTCTTCTCGGCTTTTGGCGGTTGATGAATTGGGAGCTTCTGAACATCGTGGCTTGATTGCTTACCCTTGTTTCTTGATTTATTCTCTTTTTTCTATGCTTGTTATGTTTTGACCTTCTTTTTTTTTGGGATATTATGATGTTATTCTGGTGTTGTTGATGTTCTCGGATTTTGATATTGGAATACAAGAATGTATTATGCATTAGTAGTTAAGGAATTGGTGGAAGTGACAACAGTTTTTATGTTAGTTTACCCTTTGGACAGGGGGTGGCTGGGGGGAAGTGCAGGGGTGGGGGGCAGGGATGGGGGAGTCTAGAGGTGGGTGTGGGTGGTGGGTGGTAGGAAAGGCTGGCAGATTTTTTTTTTTAGAAAAAAAGTACAAAGGGCTGCGGTTTTAAGCCTAAAACACAACCCTTCTTAGCTCAAAGGGCTGCGTTTTAGGCTTAAAACCGCAGCCCTTCACTTGAAGAAGGGTTGCGGTTTAAGCCTTAAACGCAGCCCTTCGAGCTAAGAAGGGCTGCGTTTTTGACCTGAACCGCAACCCTTCTTTTCTATTGAAAGGCTGCTATGGAAAGGGCTGCTGGCAAAAAATGCAGCCCTTATGACTGTTTTAACTGCAGCCCTTCCTTATTTTTCCACTAGTGTGTGCAAATATACAAAAATGTGGGTTCGACTCCCACACAAGCTCTTATTGTTTAATATGCTTTGTGCAATTCTTATTTACATGGTCTTGTTCAGCTTTTAGATGTAATTTTGCTCTTAAGGCTGACTTGATAATGTGGTAAAAGAAAATGACACTAGTTTGAGTCAAAATAATGATATTTTATTTTTAGTTTGTGTACTTGAGTCTTATTGTACTCAATTTCTTCTACTTGATATCTAGGGTTCTAATTGTCATATCATAACCTATGTGGGAATCGAACACACATCTTGTGCATGGCACAACGCTCTTCCATTTGAGCTAATAGGTTTCAATTTTAGTTTTAGTGTACAACGCTTCGGTTTCAAACACCCATGCAAGAGAAAGGAATTAAGCTTTTAATTTAGGTGTTGGGAATTCTGTTGTGGCTGCACTTTCCTGCAGCCATGTGGCACAATTGGATGATTCACAACTAACTATATTCATTCTAACAATCTACTACTCAAAGAACAAACAAATACCTTTGTTACTCATATTCTTCATTTCACCTCGAGTATCTTTGTAGGATCCTTAATGATCCAGCATATATGTTTAGATTCACCTCAACATGACACTTTATTTTCAACCAAAATCATAAAAATTTACAAAAACCAACTGAGCACCTAAATTTGTGAAACATACATTAAAAGGACATCAAAGAATCAGGAGATTATCACTTAGTTTATGGCTGGCTACCAATGATAGTCGACTTTTGAGACTATTAACACTAATACACAAGTATTACATGTGTAACCACTTTGAATCTATAAACCCCCAAAGTCCTTCCCTTTACAATGTACTAGAGTTTTTATAGATAGAAAAAGCTAATAGGAAAAACAAAATAGTGTTACAAACTATAACTGAATCTCCATATAGTCTATATTTGGTAGTACATTATAGTCACAACTAAACTTAATACAAGAGTATATCCTTCACATTAAAGTCACCATACTTAAAAGTCCATCTCGGTAGGATGGTTGTAGTTCAAAATAATCAAGAGCCAAAGACTAAAAAAAGTGCAAAGTATCCTAACTTACCTCATTAGTATCTATCTACCTCCAGCACCTGCAGTTAAAGGAGTAAAATAAGAAAGAGAAGAAAAAAATGTTGAGCAGGCAAGAGATAATGATGGTGACTCGGTGAGTAGTACCTTAACATTATCAACTCTTTCTTTCAACCTTTCAATAAGCTTTGGACAAGCGTAACAAATGATAAAAACAAGCCCCCTTCAATTTCGATACCTCTTAATAATTGATTACGCAATAATCTTTCTGTCATAATTCAAATTCCTTAATATAGATACCTCTTCATACAAATGTGACAACATCTCAAGCCGGGACACAACTCTAATTGTAAGTTCACATAAGTCTTATCAAATGTTGGCATAACTCAAACTGATACTTCATATTACTCCCATGAAGTGTTTATACAACTCTAACTACTAATCTGTATAACTCAAATCAAACTTTGGCGTCACTCCAAGTAAAAATTCTTATAACACCAACAGAACGTTGGCGTAACTCTAATTACAAGTACTTATAACTCTAATTAATTATTTCCATAACTCTAACTACTAGTTTATATAACTCTAATCAAACATTAGCGTAACTCTTCGTACTAGGGGAAAAAAACGCAGTCGCGTTCGCGGGAACGACTAGTAACGGGGAAATAGAACGTTTTGCGGCCGACGCAACATGAGTTATTTTTAAAAAAATTCAGAAAATTATGTTTCAACCTTATTTTCATTTTTTTAGTTTATGAAGCATTATTACAACATAATATAATATCTAATAGAATATCATGTTCCATCAACTATATAATTAAATCATAAAAGGAATTTGGCCAATATTTGAAAAGAAGGGATGTTTCGGGGATAAAAGCGTTCTAACGCGGCGAGTTCGCCTTACGGAATGGACAACGCGGCAAGAAGTATGTGAATTTTATTATGGGGCTTCGCAATGGGATTTCGCGAAATGCCAAATCCAAAATTCCTTACAGAACGACCGTTCTGTAACGTAACATGAGAGTTTTAATTCTATGCTTAGTACTACTTCCTATAAATACTATATAGAGGCTTTATAATTCCCATAACAGAAAAAAGTACTAGTAAAAACTTAATTCCATAGACTCTAGATTCCTCCTTTGCACATGGTATTTGCTATGTAGAGCAAAATTTATTCCCTCTCAATCAAAGTGGCAGAGCATCATACAACATTAGCCTTCAACAAATTATCTAATAAGAAAACACCCATGTTGCAAAACCAACATTATACATACTCAAATTAAAATAAGCTTGGAAATCATTTCAATGGAAGTATAACCAAACAAACTCACGATAATTAGTAAATCGGAAAATATGCAAAATTAGATTTTAAATCTAATAATTGAAAACATAAGCAATTCTTTATAGTTATAGCAATTACTAATTAGAGTTATATAACCATTCCTGTAGAGTTATAATATTAAGAGGGAAAAGTATAAATAAAAGTATTTTTTACTTGTGCTGAGGTGTATTATTTTGCTGCTAAGAATATCTTCTATTGCTATGAATATTCTCTGTATTTTCTAGTCTGTTAGCATGAGAATGAGTGCTCATTACAAGCTATAGTTTTTGTCCTTCAGTAATCAAGGTGATCAGGTAGTTTGTCTTCTTCCTAGCCTATATGTTGTACTGATCTTCTAGCTGTTGAGCACAAGGGTTAATTAGCAATACAATATTTTACTCCTCAAGATTTCTCTGCCAATATCATCTTCTCTTTCTCTATTCATCTGTTCACTACAGTTAGATGCATTTGGTGACCACAATCCGGGATTAATATTGTTGTTATGGTATCAGAGCAACCAAGTGTTGATCTCACTATAGGATTGCTGTGTTAAAAATCCTGAATTGCTTGTCAAAATCCCGAAATAAGTTCTTTCTTCTTCTTGTTCTTTCTTCTTCCTTCTATAATCTCTGAGCCTCTCCTTCTTCTATTCTTTGCTTATCTCTAAAAATGTCAAGATTTAATTTTTCAGACATTCAAAAGCCTCTCTTTCTTCATCCTTCAGATGGAGCAACATCCATTATAGTGGATAAGCTTCAAGTAGCTTGAGATTACAGATCCTGGAGGAGGAGCATGGAAATCAACATGTCTTCAAAAAGAAAGTTGGGATTTGTTACTGGACGTGCTGACAAAGATCCAGGTGATGAGGTAAAATCTGAACTTTGGGAAATATGTAACAACATGGTAGTGGCATGGATTCACAATAATGTTTCTCCGGCCATAAAAAAAACATCTTGTATGTTAACTCAACTCAAGATATATGGAAACAACTAGAAGTCAAATTTGCTTTGACCAATTGCTCTAAGAAATACAAACTAAACAAAGATTTGTATGAAACTAAACAAAACTTAAGTACTAGAAACGAATATTACACCACTCTCACCATGATATGAGAAGAACTTGAGTGTATGAACCTGCTAACTATGATAAGTAACCCTATTGAGAAAGTAAAGAAGTTTGTTGATACTATAAACAAACATAAGGAAGAATCTAGGCTGTTTCAGTTTTTGAATGGCTTAGACTCAAAATATGAAACTCTGAGAAGTCAGTTGCTTATGATGGATCCTCTACCTATAGTAGAGAGTGCTTGCTTAGTCTTACAGCAAGAAGAGTCTCAAAGAGAAGTTTTAAAGACACCTAAGGTTGAAATGGAGATGTCTGCCATGTTTATTAAAGTAGTGAATGATAAAGATGTTGTTACTTGCAAGGTGTGTGAAAAAAGGGTCACATTCCTGAAAAATGTTGGTACACGCACCACTGGACAATTTTCAGAGTGGCATCCCAAACATGGAAAGCAAGGAGTGACTCAGAAGGAGCATGTAGGAAGTTATGGACAAAGGTTGGGAAATAACAAGGAAACACTAGAATGGCTGCTAATGTTTCTCAAACTACATCTCAGGGGGAGTCTGGTTTGTTGTTTACACAACAATAACTTGAACAATTAACTAAGTTATTGTCCGTGATTGCAAATCAGATGCAGGTGAAGGGATCAGACACAGATGAAGAGATTGACAATCACTTCTCTGGAATGATATCTTGTGGTGATTTGAATGTGACAGGATGTGAGTTGATAATTGATTCAGAGGCATCTGATCATGACCCCTAATGTGTGCAAGCTAAGCAGAACTGTGAAGGTTCAAAGAGTTTTGAAGATTAATTTTTCCACTGGTGCAACTGCTAAGATCAGTCACATAGGAAGAACAAACGTGGGACCAGGACTGGTGCTTAAAAATGTATTGTGTATACCTGATTTCCAGCATAGCATTATCTCTGTTCAAAAATTGGTGAAGGATGAAAATTGTGAAGTTCAATTTCATCCTGATCACTGTGTTATAAGAGATAGATGCACTCTTCAAGTGAAAGGAATTGGACAAGAAAGAAATGGCCTGCACTATCTAACCAACTTAATCACACCACCACAAAAAACTGCCAAACATCTCAAACTTCACTTAAAATCCACAAAATCCCTTAGGCTTTCCAAAAAATAAAACTGATCACTTTGCTCTCTAGCATCGTAGACTGGGCATGCCTCTCTCTCAAAACTTCAGTATATCAGTGCTGTAAAACCTTATATACAGAGTAATAACCCAATGTGTATAACCTGTCCAACGTCAAAATTCACCAAGTTGCCATTTCCTTCGAGTAAATCTCATGCTGATGAACCATTTGAGTTGATTCATATGGATATGTGGGGACCATATATGGTCTACACCAGAAATAAATATAGAATTTTCTTCACCATTGTGGATGATAACACTAGGTCCACATGGATATATTTGTTGCAATACAAGTCTTAATCCTTAAGTGTGCTGGAAAGTTTTCTGAACTATGCTAAGAATCACTTCGAGAAATCTATAAGATATTTGAGATCTGATAATGCATTGGAATTTGATGATGAACCATGCAGAGATTTCTTCTCCAAGAATGGTATAATACACCAAACCTCTTGTGTGAAGAGACCTCAACAAAATACAAGAGCTGAAAGGAAGTATAGACATGTCCTAGAAATGTCTAGAACTCGGAGATTTCAAGCTGCATTGCCACTAATCTACTGGGGAGATTGTGTAATGACAATTGCATATGTTATCAACAGACTTACTGTCTTGGATTTGAAGAATAAGACACATTATGAAGTCTTATATAAAAAGATTCCTGAATATAAGCACCTGAAAGTAACGGGATGTCTTGCATTTGCTTGTAATCTAGAGCACTCTACACAAAAATTTAATCCTAGAGGGGTGCGTTGTGTGTTCATGGGATATTCCCCTACACAAAAAGGGTACAAATTGTTGAATTTTCTCACTATGCAAATGTTTGTGTCTAGAGATGCATTATTTCATGAAAATTTGTTTCCATTCCATGAAAAAAATGAACAAACATACATGCATCCTGTCCCAAATCCAAACCCTGGTACTACTAAACCCATTTATGACGATGAATGGTTCAGTGATGATGAACTTGAACAACCTATCACACACCCTCCTGATTCACCTAACATTTCTTCTCCTCATACAAACACTTCACCGAACACTCCTGTCTCAAACACTTATCCTATAACTCAAACTCCTACACCACCTCCTGTCCTTAGAAGAACAACCATAAACATTAACAGGCCTAGATGGATGTAAGATTATCAACTCCACATGCCTTAAGCTAACCTTGCACCCGTGTCTAGCTTAATTGAAACTGTTCTTCACCCTTCATTCTTCTGCTTCCTTTCCACCTTGAGCACTTCAGTTGAACCAACATACTTTAAACAAGCTGTTACTTCTTGTCATTGGGTAATAACTATTAATATGGAGTTGGAAGCCTTGGGAAAAAAGATACTTGGGAAGTGACCTCTTTCCCACCAGGAAAATCTTCTATTGGGTGTACATGGCTGTACAAAATCAAGTACAACCCAGATGGCAGTGTTGAGAGGTATAAAGCAAGACTGGTGATTTTGGGCTGTAATAAAAGTTATATATGGTGAGGAATATGCTGAGACCTTTGCATCAGTTGCAAAGATGACAACTATTAGAACTACATTGGCAGTGGCAGCTATGGAAGATTGGTACACATTCCAAATGGATGTGACCAATGCTTTCCTACAAGGAGACCTTCACGAAATTGTCTACATGAAACATCCTAAAGGCTACACCTATGTAGGAAGCATAATTTCTCTTCATGATCAACCTGAGAAGAATTTCTCAAGTAAAGTGTGCAAGCTAAAAAAATCTCTGTATGGGCTTAAACAAGCTCCAAGAGAGTGGTTTTCAAAACTATATGTCACTCTTATGGACTTTGGATTCACACAGTTCAAAGCTGATTACAGCTTGTTCACTAAAACTGAACACAACACCATCACTTTGTTGTTGATATATGTGGATGATTTGCTGTTGGCAGGGAATAATTTACAAGCTCTTAATGACTTAAAAGATATGCTTAGCACATCCTTCAAAATGAAAGACTTAGGTGACTTAAGGTATTTATTAGGCCTGGAAATTCACAGATCTTCATTTGGATTCTTTGTGTCTCAAAGGAAATACACCACTGATCTCTTGCAAGAATATGGCATGATGTCAACCAAACCACTCCATCTTCCTATATGGATCCAAACCTGAAACTCACTCATGACCAGGGTACCATTTTACCTTCACCTACACCATATTAGAGACTCCTTGGCAAACTCATTTACCTCACAATTACAAGGTCTGATATTGCTTTTTCAGTTCAACTCTTGAGCCAGCATATGCACCAACCCACAAATATATATATGCCGGCTGCAAAAAGACTATTGAGGTACCTCCTTGGCACTCATACATAGGGCATACTCCTAGCTAGCAATTCAGCTGCTCAACTCACTGAATATTGTGATAGTGATTAGGCAAGCTGTCCTATGTCTAGGAGATCCACTTCAAGTTTTTGCATCCTCCTTGGAGCATCTCTAATTTCTTGGAAAGCCAAGAAACAAAGTGTGGTTCTGCTGAGGCAGAATACAGGTCAATGGTTGTTACCATGTGTGAAGTTACATGGCTGAATACTCTTCTTAAAGACCTAGGTCTTAAACATATTCCTCCTTTCATTCTAAAGTGTGACAATCAGGCTGCACTAGCAATATAAGCCAATCCAGTATTACATGAGAGGACCAAACATCTTGAAGTTGACTGTCAGTTCATCAGAGACAAAGTGTAATCAAGTCAAATTCTCATTGAACATGTGTCATCTTCAGACTAATTGGTTGACATACTTACCAAGATTCTCACAGTCAATCAACATTAGATTTTGTTGTTCAAGTTGGGAGCTTCATCTCTATATTCACACCCAACTTGAGGGGGGGTATTAAGAAAGAAAAGTATAAATAAAAGTATTTTTTACTTGTGTCGAGGTGTAATATTTTGCTGCTAAGAATATCTTCTATTCCTATGAATATTCTCTGTATTTTTCAGTCTGTTAGCATGAGAATGAGTGCTCTTAGCTGTAGTTTTTGTCCTGTAGTAATCAAGGTGATAATGTAGCTAGTTTGTATTCTTCCTAGCCTATATATTGTACTGATCTTCTAGCCGTTGGGCATAAGGGTTAATGAGCAATACAATATTTTACTCCTCAAGATTTCTCTGCCTCTATCTTCTTCTCTCTCTCTATTCATCTATTCACTACAGTTAGATGCATTTGTTGATCACAATCTGGGATCAATATTGTTGTTACATAACAATTACTAATTAGAGTTCTAGCTAAATTCATCTAAAACCAACACACTCTACAAAAATTAAAAGTGCAACAAATTGGAATGCAAAATTAAAGCAAAATCCGAAAATTAAAAACGAATTGAACCTCAAAGGTCCACCATTGTTGTCGAAACTCTGAAAAAATCGCTCATACTCTATCTCTCTCTTTCCTCACGGACCACCTCCACCGCAATAAACCACCCTTTCGACGCCTCTTCGTTCTCTTTCGTCCTCTTCACCGCGACAATACTTCCTCCATGTTCGTAGTTTGAGCTTCCTCCGCCATTATTTTTGAGGAGAGAGATATTGAGAGAGGTGAGGGGAGGACAAAGATTGATAGAGGTGCAATTCACGTGAATGAGAGAGGGATATGAGAGAGGAGAGATTAAAAAGAGTTCTTCTATTTACTATTTTGCCATTAGTGACGTGGAATCTTTTTTGACCATCGGATTCTGCTGATCTAACGATCCAAAGTTTTTCTCACTTCTCACCCTAATATCCATCCTCACATGAACTTTATATATATATATATATATATATATATATATTATATATATATAACTTTGATGAAATTGCAACACAATGACACATAGTAGTATGAAAACTGCACTACATATTTTACATATTGCAAAAAAAAAAATAGAAGTTCACAACACATGATGCCTACAGACCTACATACAGCCCTACGTTTTCTATGCATAATGGTATGCCGAATTGTATTGTGGATATCTTTAATCCCACATTGGGGAGGAAATAAGGGAAGAGGTAAATGTATTCTAATAAAACGCATATAAACAAGTTTGGTAGGTTTACCTCTTTTCAATATACATCCATGGTAGTTAATAGTTTAGTAAAAGTTTATTAGGTTTTACTTTTAATTAAAACCTGATGATTATAAGGTTATTTTGAACTTTTTTGTTTAATACTTTGATTTACGAGATGAGTTTGCATTTCATGCTCTCTAGCTGAAGCAGAGCATAAATTACTAAGCTAGCTAGACGCGCTTTGATCTCGAGCCAAGTTTGGATATGCATGTCCAGTTTCGTTTCGACTTGTTAACACCATACACTATCATGATAGATTTTCATGGGAGAGTACACCATAAAGTTGGGTAACATGTAAATTTCGTTCGGAGCGTAATATCCATGAACTTGACACAGTTGAAAATTATTAAGAAATTAAGTTATACTCCATCCCTTTCTTTTTTATAACTACACTTTACTTTTTCACGCTTATCAATGTAAATGTATTAAAATTAATAACTCTAAATTTATATTTGTAATAATTATAAAAAGTAGAGATTCTAAAAGTTTGTAATAATTATAAAAATTTGATATGTTAAAAGTACTTATTATCGAGACGGATCATACAAGATCCCACATAACTATATTTTTCCTAACCCATTAATCACAAATGATAATATAACATAAACTTGTGAATCGTGTGAGAACTCAAAGTGTAACCATTGAAAAAAAATGGAGGGAGTATATCATAAATTCAAGTAATACTAACAAAAAATTATCATAATAACATCGGTATGTGAATTAGAGTACTATCATGAATTTGGGTAATATGTGAATTTGATTAGGTTACATTTAAAATCAGTTAAAGACAGTTTCAGTTTAAATCGATTTCAGTTCAGTTCAATTTCGATTTCAGTTTGAATAAGTTCAGTTAATTCAGTTAAATATTCAGTTCAGTTGCTCGATCAACTTTTCAGTTTTTCACACTTATTTTCAGTTGCAGTTTGTTTTAGTTCAGTTGCTGTTAAGTTTTGGTTTTTCATTTACATTTTATTTCGGTTTCAGTTCAACATCTTTCAGTTGATTTCAATTACAGTTACTCCCGATTCAGTTTAATTCAGTTTAAATTTCAGTTTACTCAGTTCAACCACTAGTTGATTAACCAAACTGACAGCTTTAATTCCCTGCATGTATGTCTGTCAATAGTAAATAACAAAGACAGGTAAAATCATCAGAAATCTTGTTTGTTATTGATGTACAAAATGCAAATCAAGTTTGATTTCACTTCAAATTTATAACTTATTGGAGTTATGAGAAGTTACATAAACTGCTATCTTGAATAAATATAGTGATTTAGAATCACATTAACAAAACAAACATGGCAACCTTATTTTAACTTAAGCATACACATTATATTATAAACTTCTATTCATCGTCCAGAAATTACTCAAAATCTCCCCAACTACTCTTTGAATGTTACACCCTTGGCTGCTTTTACCATTTTACTTGATTTTAGAATTTCAAATTTTCACTTTATCATTTTAGCATTTTACAACCGATCTCTCTCTACCACCACCTAAAATCACTAACTACCAATTGCTACCTCCAATCTAGCACCATCACCACCGACAATCACCTGCGACGACAACAATGTCCTTTGACGGGGTAATTTTTTTTAACGAATTCCATGGCCTAACATGTGGCCTGCACGTTTGTCCCATGGACACAACGTCTGGCCTGGACATTGTGTCCATGAGGTGAATGTTTTGCTCGACGTTGGCTCCATGGACACAACGTGTGGGCCAAACGTTTGCCCCATGTACACAACGTCCAGGCCAGACGTTGCGTCTGTGGGACAAACGCACAGGCCACACGTTAGCCCATGGATACGGAATTTTTTTCTTTTTTATAATAATAATATTATTTTGATAAACTTTTAAAAAATTTTATATTACAGATAAAATTTACTTCAATTGGGTACTAAATAGTAAAAAAAATTAAAATAAGATTAATTTGGTTAAACTAATGTGTGAAATAAGATTAATTTGGTTAAACTAATGTGTGAAATAAGATTAATTTGGTTAAACTAATGTGTGAAATAAGATTAATTTAATAAAACTAATGTGTGAAAATTACAGCCCGCCTGGGGTATGACGCGGGGCATACCAACCTTGTAACGGCCGAGCCTTTACAGTCTGCCTGACTGAGGAATGTGGTATACAAAAGTGTCCGCCTAATGTCTGGCTCAGACGTTGGATCCATGGATGCAACGTATGGCGTGGACGTTGTATCCATGGAGCCAACGTCTGAGCCAGACATTGTATCATGGGTTTAACACTAGACATTAGGCTTTTTTATTTTTTATTTTTGCTTTTTTGTGTTTAGGCGTATGCTAGCCCACCTTATTTGTGTTGTTTTCTCTTTTTCATGTTTAGGGCCTATCAGCCAGCCTACCTTATTTGTGTTGTTTTCTTTTTTTCGTGTTTAGGCCTTTTTTATGCTTTTATGTGTCTTGGGACTTTTTAAAACTGGCGGTATTTTAAAAATTCAAGTCCTTTTTATGTGTATATTCTTGATTGTGGAATTACTTATTAATAAAAAGCATGGATAAATCAAGTTAAAATAGATATTGAAAAATGTTCAACATAAATAAAATATGCTAGTAATAGCTAAAAGTGTTTTAACATAAATAAAATCCGCTACTCGTTCTCTTCATTCATCTTGTGTAACACTTTGTTCCAAACCTCAATAAGCTGCTCAACATTCCCACATGCATCTTTTGCGTCATTCCATTCATATTTGTCCCGATGTTGCATGAATGGTTGTGTTGCATTTATCAACCTATTCATCTACTGCCGCAGAATAAAATAGTGGGTCGTCAATATTAAATTCGATAGATTGATCCAAATGTCGAATCCATTGAAATATATTGACCTGTTCGGTCACCGTACGATCTGGTATGGGTCGAGCACTACTACCTCCATTTTTCAACAGATATGGATATGAATGTCGTCGATACCAAGACAAGTAGTTAATGGCGCAAGCCGTCGGTTCTGACCCCTTGTCAAACATCTCAATATTTACACAATTACCTGTTGACAAAATTAAAATTGTTTAATAACAATAATAATAACAATAAAAAAATATAATATTTATATAATAACAATAAACATAAACATAATATTAATATAATAAAAATAAAAATAAACATAATAGTAATATAATAACAATAATAGTAAACATAATATTAATATAATATTAATATAATAACAACAATAATAAACGTAATATTAATATAATAATGATAATAATAATAATAATAATATAATAATAATAATAATAATAATTACCTGTCAGGAACGAGAACCAGTCCCACTCACAATGGACACCAGAAGATTACACTGAATACTTTCCCTTGCTAGGCCTAGATGCAGACTCTGGAGCAATAATAGGAACAAGTACAATATGCATACGGCTAGCTGCTGCAGAAATCGATCAGGCATATAAGGCTTAATGACTCCGCGATACCGAATGATGCCCTTGTATAATGTTGTCCAGATAGTCATCGGATCAAAACCATGACCATAAGGAAACCAATTCACCTACAATTTTACAAATAATCGATTTTATTCAATGAAATGCAAGTATAGATAAAACTCCTAATAATAGTACATAAATAATAACTTACATTCTCTTCTGTCAGTGTGTCTAGCTGTCTCCTGATAGAACAAAGACGGTTATGAGACCTTTGCTCCGGGAACACACTCCAACTCTGCGCTCGTGGAGCTTCCTCACCATTAATGAACTTGGTGCATGGCCTGAAGCACAAAAAGTACTCACAAATCCATGACTGGAGTAAAGTCAAACATCCGCTGATTCCCGACTTTGGAGGTCCGACTAGCCTCACCCAACTGACAATACAAGTACGCAAATGGAGCCGACCCCCAGGGGAACGTGTGAACGATATCCGGAGACCTGGCCTCAACAATGTCAAAGGGTCTCAACCTCGATCCACTCTTATATGTGAACAAACAACACCCTAGAATTAACCATATAATACATGTCAGTTTTTTCTCCAATGAAGCAAGTGCCTCCCCATCTGATAGAATATCAACAACTCCTTGTGCGAAAATAACACCATTTTCCCAAAATAAACCCCCGAGATTTGCAACTGTCCTACCGATCGAGTATCCAACCAAACCCCCCTAAGAGCACCATGCAGAGTGGTGTCATGGACCGTGCACCCTTCAACTAGAATATGCAATATATTCCACACATCATGCAACATGATCATCATCTCTCCTAACGGTAGGAGAAAAGAACTCGTATCAAGATGCCACCACATGACAAAAGCTGAAATCAAGGGCGCATCAGTGCGCGTGAACATAATAAAGGGGATATGGTACAGACACGTTCTATGAAAACCATCCTGTATCGGTGGAGGCAACGCCCTAGCCCACGTCCGCAAACGTGCACAAATCGTCTCTCGGTTCTGACACTCCAAGAGAATTCTATCCCCCATCTCAGATCACTATATCTACATGTCCTCCAAAACTAGGGATAACAGACCCCGACCATAGGTCCTCCTGGCAACTAGACCTGTGACAGCTAAGGTCATTGACATTCTTCTCTTCCCCTTTCGACTCTCAACAGTCGATGAACTCCCCTCACTGCGTACAGATCGCCCATGCTTACCATTACGAACATTCCAACAATCATCGGGTATATGATCTGCATCTCTCTCAAATTCTCACATAAATGCAAACATCATCATCGTAAGGAACATCAGAACCTGGCTCATGTGTACTCGGGTTATCCTCCTTCACATTTCAACATAATTATCGTAAGAACATTAGAACTTGACTCATGTGTACCTAAGTCCCTGGTTATCCTCCCCTGCATCCTCATCCATCTCCCCAGGCTCCCTCACATCGTACGACCCATCAACGCCCTCACCGTCTAAATGAAACTAACGTTGCGGACCTGTCGGGTTCATTCGCGTCCTCCTGACTGAAGCGGAAACACGATGCGAGTGGGGACAACACGAACCTAAATCCTCGTAGCTCTCACTGTGGAATCCGGGAAGTGTCCTCCCAGCAAATTGTCGAATCTGATTTCTATTCATCAACAAATACGTAAAAATTAAATAATAATAAATCAATACATTAAGTATCCTACAACAATAATTTTTTATAACCAAAACATACTATTTATAGTTTGTACATCCTACAACAAGAAATATAGTTAAATTAAAACATATATGGATAATCTTTGACGAATTATTTTTATAAAATATTACAATAATTATTATAATAAAAACATCAATTATATTTCATGAATTAAGAAAATGATAACATTTTAAAAAATCAAAAAATATGAAAATATGACGTAGTCAAAAGAATTGTCGTTCCTTTCATGGAAGGAACGTCCAGGGCATACTTTCCTTCCATGGCAGGAACGACCTGGACAAACGTTCAAGCCTTTTTTTAAAAAAGAAATTACCTGAGATGCTGCGCTTCCGCTCCCTCTACAACTTCTTGCCAGCGTCTTGCCTCCGTATCCTTGAAGACTGTCGCCGTCGTTATAGGCTTGAGGACAAGATCCTTTCGTGGCCTTGGATTTTTCGGCGGGTCGGCCGACATGTTTTGGGTTTTGGTGGTGGTGGCGGTGGTTCTTGTGTGTTGTAGAGAGTGAAGGATGAGAGTGATGAAAGGTAAGTGAATGGTGAAGATGAGAGAGAAGATGATTAATGGTGAGGATGGTAGGTGGAAGAAGTTGTTAGCATTGATCTTAACGATCTTTTGGGTTCTTTCTCTGTCGGAAAGCTAAACACTTTTAGCTCTCAAACACACATCAAATTTTTGAAATCAGATAAAACATGTCCCAACCATGACACTTTTCTCTTCCTTTCTTACGCTCACAAATTTGGAATAAACGATTCCTAAACATTAGTTCCCTATGTCTTCTTCCATTTTCCTTAGTTATAATCTAGTACCATTTTGAACTCTCACATTTCGACATTTTTAACTTCACCTGTAAACGAAAATTGACCGTCTCAATTTCTTCATTTTTATTCTGGATCGTTGGTGCAAGTTACAAAATCATGGTTCTTTATCTATTACTGTGGCTTGAGGTTCTTCGCCGATTATTTTCTCTAAATTATTCTCGATTTTCAGGTTATTTTCAATTCGCCTTTAATTATGAATTTCTTTGTTTTGCAAATCTTAACTGTAAAAATCGATCACCCTATTTATGTATCTTATTGAAATAAAAAAAAGTTGAAACTACCAAAAAAGAAATTTTTTCTAATTTTTCAATTTATCAACTCAATCAAAATGAAATTTACCGAATTTTCAGATCTGATGGAGAAAGAGAAGAAATTACAGACCAAGCTTTTATATTTCGATTGTTTTAGGATGTTTCTATTGGTTGTAAAAGTGATATAATTTATTTTGGTTAATTCATTTTATTTTGTACGATTTGTATAATTTTTTATTTTAGATTTTCATTCCTGTTTTCTAATTACTGAACAATTGTATAAGTTTTTCATTTTAGATTTTCGTTCATATTTTTTAATCTGTTGCAACCTAAAAAATGAACAATATATTTCTATGTTACCCTTTCTCAATTTCTTCATCTATCATCTTCAATTACTCAATTTCACAATTTTTTTTTTTTTGATAAAAACACAGCAATTTGCGTCGGACATAGAGCCCTATCCGACGCAAATTGATGTTTTTTAAAATTAAAAAACATCAATTTGCGTCGGATGGGGCTTTATGTCCGAAATAAATTGCTGTTTTTTTTGTTGAAAAACAAGGCATGGGGTGACATTTGCGCAGGGTTACTCAACCATCCAACACATATTTATTTGCGTCGAATCACCATCCGACGCACATTCTTTTCGAGAAATTTGCACAGAGACCTGTAGCGTCGTACCCGAAGTCGACACAAATGGGGTCCTAGGACTGAAGCAAATCAATTTTTCTATTCTATTGAGTTTTCAGCTTGTGAAATCAATATGAGGTTCTCATAGATCAAGAGGAGAAACCAAAAATATTCTCTTATGACTTATGAGAGAATTGAGTCACTGTGGAACATGACTCTTCAAAGAATCATGAGCCAAGAATTCCAGGTCCCAGGAGGTCACGACGATTCCTTATGTGGTGAGATACAAATCTTACCATTGGATAATAGTTGCCTCGATCATGAATGAAATCCGATCCTTGCACCACTTCCTTCAGGAACGAATTACCCTTCTAGTGCAGGTTGCCTTCCCCGGAGAAGTTAAATTGTTGTCTTTTCATTCGCCATGGACACACCATTCTCGACCACATCCATCTGAGTTATGTTACAATAATCATTGAACAACGAAGAGTTCCATAGAAAGCAACTCTTTACCGGATTTACTTGTTGGTATTAACTTATATGGTTTGTAAGAGCTAATAAAGCTCCTTATAGTGTGTTTAGTTTATGTTTATCGTTTATATCCTAGGTTGTAATCACAACTTTTAATTAATTCAAATTTTCACGATGTCAAAAAAAGGACTTCTTGTTTGCTCAACAAAACTACTGACTTCAAGATTAGATTTCCCATGACTAATTAGAAATCGAGTAAAGCCATTGCAAGCCTACTACAAGCTATCATGACTTGAGAAGGTATCATTGATATGTGCTTTTAACAACCATTCTTATATAAATTAAGACAAATATCTTAGAATAAATCTGAAGCCTCGTCATAAAAGATCCTGATTTAACTACATTGAACCATCAAGATCATATTTCAGTTCCTTAAAAAAAAAACATTCAACTACAAGCTAACTAGAGCTAAACAGACAAATTTCACAAACCCATGTTATTTATCATACAAAAATCAACCCCTAGTAATGCAGTAAGTCATAAAAAATAAAACACACTATACTTATTGCACCACTAAAACGGGGACGGTTCATATAATTTCATACATTCCAATTAAATCCTCCCAAAGTTTGATAAACATGATGTCTCATGGATAAAGATGTCATATGAAATTAAGCAAATTACACATGGACACATATTAAATCTCTCATGGCATTGAGGAAAAACTTAAAACACACTAAATTAGACTACCTAGTTCATTTTTGTTGGTGTTACCACCCTGTTCACCCTTAGGGCTAATCCAGATTTGGGGTGAGTTATGGGTGGTTAAGTTCCAGTCCCCTCCCAATTGTTGTTGTGGGGGATTGAACATGTGATTCGCCCTACCAAATTCATCCCCAATTACCACTGAACCAACGACCAATTGGTAGACTACCTAGTTCATTAACTTAAGTACAAAGTAGGAAATGAACGTAGTAATCTCCTACAGAAAAGTGCATCATATGATCGCATCTGGAGTGCACTCCAAATCCAATCCTAATTATTAGACTTTAAAATCTCCTCACTTGCACCCTTGCCTTAGCATCCGCAATGATTTTCTTTTTTTTACTGCCAAGTCTTCTTCATCCCTTTTACAAAAATAATTATATTAGTACGTATAAATCACTAAATTATAGGGAGTAAATGACAAGATAAACTAGAATGGGGAAGAGGGAGTTAAGCTCCAAAATTTTAGAACATCATTTATTCAATATGCTATTATTTTATATGTTACATATTAATAATAGTGACTAAGAAATGATCAAAGTTAACAATTGTGTGTCTAGATAGATTCTTCGCACATGACCATGACGTCACGCGACGCTATGCGAACTAGATAGATATAAAAAGAGATCCTAGTTATATGCAATAAAAAAAATGTAAAAGAAGGAACATTAACCAATATAGTAAATGGCGATATTTGTGATTGATAAGCATGTAAGAATCTTATTAGTAGAGCAGTCTATGAATAACTCCAACACATATCCGTCATTGGTGTTAGTGTCACCAAGACTTTTTAAAGCACAAAGACTCCTAAAAGCATATCGATATATTCCAGTTTTGCCTGTATATTCGTCGTAGGCAATAAACGTCATATAGTAGACCCCCCAAAACAAAGTTTACTTTCAAAAGTTTCTCCAACTTCATATTTTCCTTCCAAAGATGATTGTATTGACTGATAACTATGCTTGCACGTTGAACGTAAAAGTTAATATCATTGAGTCGTTCACCTTCAAAGGATGCTAACACAATGGGTACACCAATTTCGCTAGGATGAGTAAATAACTGAAACATGAATCACAATATATAACAATCAATATTTGTGGTTTTATGACTTACAAATATTCTAAAAAACTCCCGAAATATACTTGTATCAGACTGCAAAATTGCAATAAAACCTGCCTTAAGGGCACACTTTTGGGAGCATTTGAAGGCGAATTCTAAGAGAACTTGGTACAAACTATCATCACACCCTTAAGGAGGTTGCCGTCAACAACCACAAATTGGGTGTGTGAAGTATCGACTTTTTCAGAATCCTTGGAGTATAATGGACGCACATTGGTGTATATTGGAGGCCAATTTGTCGGGCACTGTTGTTTTGTCCGCTTCATTTTTGTGGATTTCTTCACTGGATTTTCTTTCTGTTTGCATAATTTCCCAACTTTCAGACTGTTATATAACGTAAACTCGTCAATCTCGATGTGATTTCATTGATCAAATATATAATAGTTAGAAAATACTAGTCCTAAATATTTTAGGAATTCGAAAGATATAATAATAAATCTATACAAATTACCTCGCTTCTACGTCTGTGAGAAAGTATTATCATAAATATATTCTTTATCATACCCCCAAAGTCATAGCGGGAGGAGATCATACGCTAAGACTAGACTTAAAATCCATAAAGAGTTGCCGTGGTAATCCTTTGCTGAAGATGTCAGCAAACTGATACCTAATCATGAAGAACATGGACACGAGCCAATGCAACTTTTCCACGAATAAAATGAATATCCATTTCTATATGTTTCGTGCATTATATTGGTGTTAGACAAGGTTGCTAGACAAATAACTAGCATTGACATTATCATAATAGATAAGAGTAGCCTGATGAAGAGGGAAACACAACTCAAGTTGAAAGTTACTTAATCAACACGACTCAACAACAACATTAGAGACATCTCAATATGCTACCTCTGCACTGATCTAGATAGAGTAGCCTGATGCTTAGAAGACCACCAAATAAGGTTATCACCAAAAAAACAACAATATCCTAGGTAGAACGACGAATACCAGGACACACACCCCAATCAGCATTAGTATAAGTGTATAAGTGATCAAGCGCATAGAGGTAGAAGGATATAAATGTAATCCATGATCAATGGTACCCTGAACATATGCAGAATGTGTTTGAATGCATCATAATGAGAATCCTAAGAGTCGTGCATAAAAAGGCATACATGATGTACCGGCATAAGCTATATCAGAGCGAGTGAATATAAAAAGGCATTATGAGAATCCTGGACTAGAGGGCCAACATAAGTACTATGTTTAGACTTAGTCCACAGGAATAGCTACAGGCTTACAACTAGCTATACCTACACGCTCTAATATTTCCTGTGCATACTTTTGTTGAGAAATAAGTATATATGAGGGTGTTTTGGTGACAACAATACCAAAAAAAAGCCAACAGACCCTAATCAAACACAAGGAACTCAATTTTGAGTTGTATGATGATACGCTCTCGGAGAGCATCAAAAGAAGTAGTATGAATAGTATCATCCACCTACAACAATATATAAACAGTGTCCGCCCCATCAGAGAAAGTAGACAATGATGAGTCACTTTTGGTGATAACAAACCCCATGTGTGTAATAAGAAATTAGCAAATCGTTGACACCAAGCACGAGGTGCTTGCTTGATGCCATAAGGGCCTTCTGTAAGTGGTAAACACACTGAGGTGTGCGGGATAAATAAAATCAGGTGGTTGATGCATGTAAACAGTTTCTTACAAGTCCCCATGTAAGAAAGGATTTTGACATCTAATGGGTGAATATACCATTTACGAGCCATAGCTAAACTGAGATAAGTGCGAATGGTATGAGTTTTAGTAACAGGGCTAAAAGTATCATCACAACCAATACTAACTCCATGCGATCTGATATCACAAACAAGACGAGCTTTGTGCATAAATAGCCACATCAGTTAACAATGTGCACCAGGGTAGGCCTTGACACTGATTCCCATGTTTTCGTGTGTAATAAAGCATTGTATTCTTGATTCGTAGCCGCATTCCAATAAGGGTCATTTAAAGCCTACTTGTGATTTTTGGGTAACGACAATTTTGTAGTAGGGCTTATATATGATGTGAGAGAGACCATATTTTGGATTAGGCTTAAGAAGGCCATGCTGGCTGCGTGTGATAGGAGGTGAGGGTGCAGGCTGGGTGGGTCAAATGGCTGATAATCCATGCAAGGGGGCGAGTAATGGGCTCGAGAATCTGGGCTTGGCAGGTGTTGGGATGGGCTGGACGTTGTGGGACAGATGATCATTTAGGGGGTTTATATTATTGGGCTGGGTGCTAGGGGTTGGTCTGGGCTTGTGGCTGGCAAGGATGAGAGGAGAGGTGGAGTGTGATTTCATTGATCACATATATATAATATAGTTACAAAATACTAATCTGAACTATGTCACGAATCCGAAAGGTATAGTAATAAATCTACACAAAATTCTAAATTTCTGAGAAAGAAATTAGGTTGAGTTAAATTCAATTTCGGGATACATAAAGGGTCATGTTTCTATCATGTCAATAAAGGTTGTGTTGATAACGAGTCGAGAAACAATAGGCCAGGTTATTTTCGGGTCTTAAGGATCGGGTTAATAACATGCCATATAGGTAATGAGCCGAGTCAAAACCAGTTCAGGTTAGCATTGGGTCGCGTCAATAATAGGTTGGGTTCTACTCCCTCCGTCCTATAATATAATGCTCACATTTCTTTTTGGGTGTCCCAAAACGTTGTGCTTGTTTTATTTTTTATTAATTTTCTTGGACTAAATTGTCCTCAATTTCTACACAAACTTTCCAAAATATTCCTACCTTTCTTTCAAAATATGGGCCCCTATTTATTATTTTATACCATTCCAAAAAACATTCATTGCTTTTTGATTTTTTTAAAAGGAAAAATAAATAAAGAGCTAGTTTCAAGACAAAAGTACCATATAAACACTTATATTAAATATTGTTTTTGAGAAATCCTACTAGCCCTTTCATTTTGCTTAATTCGCATGAAAAAATAGAAGTAATCACTATATTATGGGGCGGAAGAATTAGTAGATTGGGGCTAAATGGGTCTTGGTCATGTCTAGTTGGATTCAGATTTAATTTGAGTTATGAGTCTTAGAGTATCGGGTCCAATTAAGTTTGTTTTGAGTTAGGTCAATAAATATCATGCCATTTTTTTTTATTTTTTTGGTCTAGTTGAATTCAGGTTGACTTCAGGTCGGGATGTGTTGAGTTTGGGACTTAACTCTTTTGAGTGGGAACAAGTCGGTTGTGAATAATTGATATAGCTAAGAACTATTGGTGTGAATATCTCATAAAGGATAAGAACTTATACATACTAGTTAAATTTCTATCTCAAGCACCCAAAAGCTGTAGAATTTTTAGAAGAGAAAAAAGAGAAACTTGAGAGAATTTGAAAGACTACATTTTTATATATTTTTCATACATAAATAACTAAACAAAATAACCTTTAAATAGGCATACAAGACACTACTAATAACATGTCCACTACTTAACCCATTACTTGCTATCCTACTAAATAGACCATTATGTAGACCACTAACTAACTAATTATTAGTGGCTAGTCCTAACTATTAGGAAAACTATTTGACTAGTTTTGGAGCATAATCCAACACATCCCCTTGCTCCAAAATTTCTAAGAGCCAACGTTAAACATTATGTCACAATTTTGCTTGTTCGTAATTCTTCCCACATGATGTACTTTCAAAATTATTTTCTTAATCATCATGGAGCACTTCTCTCCATTAACATGGAAACACTTCTCTTCCTAATGTAATACACTTTTTATTACCATCTTCAAATTTGTTGAGGCACTTCTCATCAACCTTCAATGAACGAATGCAACACTTCTCTCCATAAACTCTCTTCGACGTAGTTTTGCAAATTTGACCACATCTACTACTAAAATTCCGGAAACCGTGTCTGCATTGACTACGGACTTTCACCAATATCAGATTGCCAATTATTTGATTTTCTTGTGAAGGTTGCCCCATCACCCTAAATGTTTACTCCCTCTTTTTTATAGTAACCAAAAATAATTTCATAGGCTAGAAGGGAACCCATTCACACATCTAAGTAAAATCATTACTTGCCATGGTTAAACAGATAAAACACTCATTAATTTTCTCATACTGAATTTTTTGAACACTTTTTATCTCCCCTTTTTTTTCCTTCTTTTTCTTCTTCATTTCTCTCCTTTTTTTCTATCTAACCTGATGCTCTTGATACCATGTAGAAATTTTAGAAGAGAAAAAAAAAGAAACTTGAGAGAATTAGAAAGACTACATTTTTATATATTTTTCATACATAAATAACTAAACAAAATAACCTTTAAATAGACATACAAAACACTACTAATAACATGTCCACTACTTAACCCACTACTTGCTATCCCACTAAATGATCATTATGTAGACCACTACTTGTTAGTCTACTAACTAATTATTAACAACTAGTCCTAACTATTAGGAAAACTATTTGACTATTTTTAGAGCATAATCCGACAAAAGCTCCTTTTTTTTTAAAATTTGGTGTCGTGGGTCGCCTCTATGACCGCACTTAGCATGTTGAAGATAAGTTGAGTAGAATTCAGGCTAAAGTCAACCATGGAGCACATGACAAAAAATAGCCACATGGCACAAACTTATTTGCTCTCTCACTTCATTATGTACCTCTTAACCAATATGAAATTTCCATATGGATAAGTAGTGGAAGTCACTTATAAAAACTTCTGTATGAAATCAACTTACTACTTGTCATGCATATTGCAATACAAAATTGAAAAGATGCGTTCTAAATCTCAAAAATATTGTAGATTCAATCTACAAACGTGCAATTATACTCTATGAATGATCAGCTCAATAATGACATGCATGATAATACTCGGTCCTAACTCTCCATCACGTTCGCCCAATTTCTTTTACTCTTAAGAATTTAGAGATTATGAGAACATATTATAATAGATACTAGTTTGACCCTTTTGCATTAAGCTATATTTTGCTAATATTTATCCTGCAACTTTGTTTCTTTTTATCATCTTGGTCCTACTACCTTTGCAACATTTGGAGATGATAATGAGGTTATTTTATAACATATATTTTAGAATTATGCTCCGTGTTACTAACGTAGTAATTAGGTTATTATAGGTAACACCATTGTTGAAAGTAGGGGGAGGGAAGAAGTCTATGTATAAGGTCATTAATGGTTTCTGTCATATAATAGTATCATTCAAAGAAAAACTTGATAATATGTAGTTTTTTTTTTAAAAAATTATTAGGTTGTTTTTGGTAGAAAATAAAATCATTTATGGGGCTACTCCAACTACTCATTTAATCTTTTGGTTAACTTAATCCTCTAATATGGTATCAGAGGTAGCATGACAAAAATGTTATAAGTTTAAATCTCATCTACCCCACCTTTTGAAAGTGAATTATTTAGCGTTAGATTAAAATGTGTCTATGTTACTAAAAGATTAAATTTTTGATTGAGTACATTTATCCTTTGACCGTTTGTAGAAAGTACAAACTAATACTCCATCAGATTCGTCCCATAATATAATGATTGTTTTTTTTTACACGGTTTTCAAGACGTAACTTTGACCTTTAATATCTTCAATTCGTTATTAATAAAAAATATAAAAAAGTTGATATTATGAAACTATATATTGAGACAAATCTAACAAGATCCCACATGAATATGTTTTTTTTATATATACAAATGAGAATATACAGTCAAAGATTTTAAAGTTTGACCCATCAAAAATGAAATAGACACTATATTATGGAACGGAGGGAATAGAAACTAAGAATAAAAAAAAGTACGTTAAGAGTGATGGAGGGAGTTGTTACTATATAATAAAAATACTCTACCTCCAATCCCCCTTCAAGAAGACATTTTTTTCTTTCTTCATACTCTTGTGAGTTTCCATCACAAAGGAACCAACAATGGCAACACTAAAAACTCTCCTATTACTGCTCCTCCCACTCCTCGTCCTTGCGACTACCGTCTCCATTGTTGCCACAGCCAACGACACAACCAAAACCGTCACAACATCCACAACAGTCGACATTGACGGCGATGAGGACTTGAGCTTCTTAGATGAGCCCAAGGCACCCAAAGACTACCCTGATTACGCAGACCCGAACTACCGCCCACAAGGCGATGATATCGACTACAAAAGTTTCGAGGATTTCCAACAATGGGACGAGAGTAAGGCACCTCCTGCTCCCGTTATCAAAGAGAAGGACGTGGTGGTGTTGAACAAGACTAATTTTGATGAGTTTATCAGCAACACTAAGAATATTATGGTTCAGTTTTATGCTCCTTGGTGTGGGTATTGCAAGAAGCTGGTGCCTGAGTACGCGGCTGCTGCTACCGAGCTTAAGGAGGGTGGATTCGACGTTGTGCTAGCCAAGGTTGATGCCATACAAGAGACTGAGTTGGCTGATAAATATAAGGTTGATGGCTTTCCTGCTCTTTTCTTCTTCACTGATGGCGCGATCAAATCGTACGAGGGTGACAGAACTAGGTGAGTATCCGTTTCTTTATGTAAATTCTTAGGTGTTTAGAGCATCTACAACCATGTGCTTTTAGTACTTTTTGTTTTTTTTTTCATATTTTTTGAGAGAAAGCATGGAATTCTAAATGCTCCAAAAAACACATTCCGTCTTACTTTGTTTTGGACTTTAAAATTATTCAGCTTTTTCTTTGGCATAAAAAATATTAAATTTATTATTATGAGTTCTGTTTTGGAGTCCAAATCTTTTGTAATACCACTCTCATTGATTGATATTTTTCTTTAGGACACAATTCTTAATTTGTGTATGTAATAATAAGATGAATTTTTTTGTGGGAAGGACCAATTACAATAGAGTTTTATGGGGAAGGACCAATTAAAATAGGGTCTTTTTTAGGGGGGGGGGGGAACCACTTAACTATTTTTTTTTTGGAAGAAAGGACAAAATTAAAATACTTTCGTTGGCAAATTAACACCACATTACGATTTTTGGCAAATTGTCAACTTTCCGCCGTCGACAATTTCTTTTCCTCAAAAACCTCGGTTTTTTTGTTTCTCCTCCTCCCCCACCCCTAAGCCCTACCCACCAAAAACCCCCCCTTAGTCCCCTATCCTAAAATCCTCTCACTCTCCTTTTCCTAGCTTCACCTCCCAATCCCAAATCCTCCAACCCCTTTTGCGCTGGTCGTTGCCCCTCTCTCTCTCCTCGTCGGTCCCTGCTCTCGTGGTTCACCTATCGTAGGGTGCAGGGGAGGAGGATTCCGGTGAGTAGGGTGCAGGGTGTAGGGGCGGGGGAGGAGGATTCTGGTGGGTAGGGCGTAGGGGTGGAGGAGGAGGATTCCGATGGGTAGGGCGGCATATGGGTTTGGGAGGAGGACAAACAAAAAAAATCAGTGTTTCGGACGAAAAAATAAGTCAATGTCGAAAAGTTAAAAATTTGGCCGGATAATCATAAGGTGGTGTTAAGTTGCCAACGGAAGTATTTTAATTGGTCCTTTCGTCCAAAAAAAATATTAAGTGGTGTTTCCCCCACAAAAACCCTATTTTAATTACTCTTTTCCCACTAAAAACCCTAATAAAATAAACAAACTAAAATGAGTGAATTACTTTACAAAAAATTAGTAGTGCATACAACTTACAAGCGCTATATAAAAAGTGGACAAATTTTTTTAAATAAAGGATTATCGTTTATGTTTTGATGCTAAAATAACGCCTTTGATTAACAAATTAAAGAAAGTGAAGTACATTGAACATCACAATATTGGTCATAACTTGGTGAATGCCGAATGGTGTGTGTTGGGGAGTTTTTTTTTCTCGTACATAGGAAATTTATAGGTCCAAAGCAGACACATTCTCAATAAAATTAGGTAAGATAAAGGGATCCCAACTCACAAGTAAACTCTAATAGTCTAATGATCAAAATAATATTATATAATATTAATTAGTAAAATTGTTGATACACGTATTCAAACCTTCAACAAATAGTTTATAGAATAGAGAAGTGGTGAGTTGTATAATATATTACATGAAAAATAGGACAATATATCGAGATATACGATTTTTTTTGGTGTCGTATATGTAAAATGTTTATAACAAGTAGTATTTGGTTTAGTGATAATTTATACTCATGTATGACATTAAGGTCATGACTTATCAAATTAAACCGTACATGATGCTCTTTGGACTCTGGGAGTGGGAGTTCCCAGTCCTTTCCCCCTACTCCCAACAAGTTTGACCTACTAATTAACGATGAATTGGTTAACCTACAAAAGGTGTTAAATAGGTCTTCTTCTCCTCACCAAAGAAAAAAACAAAGTTGCCAAAGATTACATAGTATACTTTACAAGATCACACATTAGTAGTTTGCAAAGATGACAGTAATCCAAACAGATTTATAGGTGATGAATTGTAAAGTATACATAGGGAATTCGAGATATGTTGCACTTTCTCTGTTCTTGAAAATTTAAAACAAATTGCAGCATTTTGTTATTGAGAAGAAACTTGATTACATAAAGATGATGACAAAAGAATTTGAAATATGTTAGAGAACAAGAAGCGCGGGACTAATAATTCATTGCCTTGGTAGACAGGAGCCTGTTCTCTTCGGCATAAAACAGCTGAACTGAACTGAACTGAACTGATCTGAACTGAACTGAACTGAACTGATCTGAATTGAATTGAACTGAACTGAATTGAACTGAACTGAACTGAAATGAATAGTGATATGTGAGTGTAAAAGTATTGTCAAGAGCTGAACTGAACTGGTATGAACTGAACTGATCTGAATTGAACTCTACTGAACTGAACTGATCTGAACTGAACTGAATTGAATTGAACTGAACTGAACTGAAAATAAGCTGGGGAGAGCAGGCCCTAAGTTTGTTACTCCCAAAAGTCAGTCTATGAGGTATTTGGCAATTAGAATTTTGGAGTAAAAAGAGAGTTTTGGACCATTTTTAGAGTTTTGACAAGTCAAAAACTCTAAAAGGGGTGTTTGGTAATAGAGTTTTAGAGAGAGTTTTGGAATGAAAACTCTCAAAATGAAAAAGCTCGTAATAGGAGATTTTTTTTAGAGGATTAGGTACAAATATGTTCAATGACTTTTTTGTCTCTAATAATACTACTACACATTGTATTAAAATGTCTACAGATGTCATTTTACTCAAAAAAATGGCAATAATTTTTTTTAGCAATCAGTTAATTGTTACCAAACACATTTATAAAAAAAAATTGTCAAATCACCAGTCAAATATGCTGAACAAAAAGTTAAAACTCTAACAACAATTTGTACCATGAATTTGATGTGTACCTAAAAGTGCGCCTCCGAACTTAAAATACTGAATATGCCTCTGTTGATAGGGATGCGATCGTTTCTTGGTTAAAGAAGAAAACAGGTCATGCAGTTTACAATGTGACAAGTACTGAGGAGGCAGAAGATATCTTCCTTGCTGAAACAAAACTTGTGGTGGCATATGTTGATAGCCTAACGGTACCTTATGATTTCAAGATTCATAAATCAAATCTAAAATTTTACTCTCTTTTTCTATATTTGTGAATGTGATGTAACTAATCTAATACATTTTTGTTACATTTATTGGCAGGGTTCTGACAGTGAGGTGCTTGATGCTGCAGCCAAACAAGAGGATGATGTCAACTTCTATCAGACCACTAGCTCGGATGTAGCTAAAGTTTTCCAAATTGACACCGATGCAAAACGCCCTGCAGTAGTTTTGTTGAAGAAGGAGATTGAGAAGCTATCTAAGTTTGGTATGTTTTTTTAATCTTTGAGTTCAACTTTTGTGGTCGAAGTTTAATGTTTTTGATCAATGGTATGTTGTAAATTACCATGATCCTTTGCACGCCTTTGCTACCTTTTCGAGAGGCCTACACCCTGGAAGGGAGCCTTCTTCGCCTTCTACATTCCAGAGCCAATCACAGGAAGCAGCAAAGCTCCATATATAGGGTTATGCTATTTAATTGTACTTGTTGAACCTTTTTTTAAAAGTTACATAGATCTATGTTTTTACACATTATACATATATATATATCTCATAAGAGAATGACTAAATAGTTAAAGTTTATATATCTAAATGCAAAAGTCATGATCTAAGGAAGTAATAGCAAATGTGAAACGAATCAGCATTTTAAGATATAATGGTTAATGAACATGGGTTTCACATATATATCTAGATAAACATATCATCACTTTCTCGTATAAGAAGAGATACTCATAATATTTGCTTCTCGAAAAACTTCTGTTTTACTTCCAATCAAGTTGAAGGAAATATAATTTACTGAGTGAGTAATTGATTATGGTTGTCAAACCCTTTGTTTGATGTGCACATGTGACTTGTCTCATATTGGATAAAGAGGAAAGAAAGTACCTCATTATAAGCTAATCGTTTTAGTATGCAACGTCCTTTAGGCTTGTAAGTGGATTGAACTCTCAAATTTATCAATGGTATTTGATAAAATATTATTTTGCCTCAACTGGATAAATTGTGACACAATTCTTACAGCCATGCCTCTTCCTCTTTACTTAATTGGATAAATTATCTTATATTGTGTGGCTAATAAAATTTCTATTGATATTGGCAGATGGTGATTTCTCAAAATCAGCTATTGTAGACTTTGTATCCAGCAATAAACACCCTTTGGTGATCACTTTTACCATGGAAAGTGCTTCATTCGTTTTCGAGGGTCCAATCCAGAATCAGGTGCAACATGGTCTCAATATACACTATCACTCTGTAGTTAGCATTTTCATGATTAATGTTGGGCTGTAACAATGACTGTTGTTTTTCTAGCTTTTCCTTTTTTCCCCAGCTCAACAATCAGAAAAGCTCATCCCTACCCTCGTGGAAGCAGCCAAAGCTTTCAAGGGAAAGGTAAGCTTACATTGATGATAATTTAATGACATATAAACATCGGGTTACTCTGAGTTCAATTAAGATTAAAATGTATTTTGTTTTGCAGATAATATTTTCGTACGTGCAAATGGAAAACAAGGACTATGGAAAGCCAATGATCGATTTCTTTGGGGTCGATGGTGATGCTCCTAGAGTAAGTGTCAGCTTCTATTGATCAATTTTCATCTACTGCCAATTTGGTTACACCAACAATATGCACCACGGCCATTCTCTAAAATATACTACATTTTTAGGTGCTTGCATACACTGGACACGCTGATCGTAGGAAGTTTTTCATGGAGGGTGATATCACCTCAGACAATATTAAGGTTATAATTCACTGGTCTTAAGAACTTTGATTGTATCTTGTCTTCCGAAACTCGCCTAAACAACTTTGAGTCTCCTAGTATGTGCAGTCGTTTGCTGAGGACTTTCTAGCAGACAAGCTTAAGCCATTCTATAAATCTGATCTTATTCCTGAAACAGTAAGTTTTCATCAAATTTTGGGTAAATGTTAATGTAATTTTTACTTAATTAACCTTTGTATCGAACCTAAAACCTAAATTTATTATACTTGTAATATCAGAATGAGGGTGATGTGAAAATTGTTGTGGGCAAAAACTTTGAAGAAATTGTTTTGGATGAATCAAAGGACGTTCTTCTTGAGGTAATAATTAATATAATGATACCTGAATCTGCTTTCAGTAAATTCTTTTCCCTATTAAAAGTTGCTGATAATCTCTTGATGTCTCTTGTTTTATTAGATATATGCTCCTTGGTGTTCTCATTGTCAAGCTCTAGAGCCAAGCTATAATAGGCTTGCCAAACATTTGAGAGGCGTTGAATCCTTAGTAGTAGCAAAGATGGATGGCACCAAAAATGAGCACCCAAAAGCTTTGGTAAGTTCTATTTTGGTTTCGTATTAGAAACGTAACTAAGGATATATTTTTCCACTCATTTGATTATTTTAATGGATATGGTACCAAATGAGCAACCAAAAAGTATTTGCTTATCTAACTTGTTATCACAGATGTGATATAAAACAAATAATTGAATGCAAAACAAAGAAATTCACACACAAATTTACATGGTTTACCAACAGAGTACTACATCCACGGGTACAGGCCCGGTCCTGATCTTTTTGGGGCCCTAGGCAAAATGGTAGATTGGGGGCCCTTTAAAAAATACAAATTATAATAAAACAAAATAAAAAATTTGATAGTAATTCAATGAAATAAATCGGTTGTTCAAGCGAATGCAAATTGGCAAATGAAGAAATTAACAATCAGTTTAACAGAATTGAGAATACTAAAATCGTACTACAGACAAGAGAAAAGAGCAACAACACCTTGAAACCACCGGAAGGCGGCACGGCAGGCCGGCAGCGGGGCAGCAGCACGAACAGAGGCCAAAGCAGCCGCAGGACAGCAAGCAGGTGCCAGGACAGTAGGCCGCAAGCGGCAGCAACAATCGAAGACTGCGATGGGATCCGGGCTCCGGCAGGCAGCAAGCCGGCAACGCAGCAACCACCGACGACGAGGCGTCACCGCGTCAGTATCGAATCAGAAAATCAGAACTTAAACTGAGCCAAATTAGAATCGAAAAGTTTCCCTAAAACCTTACTCATATTCTTAATTTCATAAAATCTTAATAATTTCACTTGATTTAGACTAAATCGTATGAGTATTGCATTATAGAAATCCAAATCTTCCCTATTTAAATTGTAGAAAAAAATTCCTATTGCCATATTTAAGGTAAATTTAACAGCTAATTTTTTTGGGAAAAATGAAAAATTTCAATGAGTCTAATGGAGATTAGAGACAATTTTGGAAATTAAAGAAGAATTTAATGAATCTTGGAAAGAGAGAGAGAAGGAGTAAAGAAGTAGAACGGAAGAAAGTCGAAGAGTTTGTTTCAGTTTGGTGGATTGAAGGTTTGAAGAAACGTACGCGCGATTTGGGTCATTAATTAATTTTTTTTTCAAATTTTTTTTTTTAAGGATGGGCCCCTCTTAGCCTTGGGCCCTTGTCCCTTGCCCCTTCAAACAATGCTCAGGGCCGGGCCTGCACGGGTACAGATAGAATAGTTTTATTGATGTGGAGGAAAACCAGAATTACAAATGTGTTATAAACTAATCTGCACTGCATAAATTAAATAGGGTCAACCTATTTATAAACAGATTCGGAAACACGTGTCCGCGTTTCCCGCAAACCCGCGTCTACCGTGAGCCGAGGCGCTGGCCACGAGTCGCGATCAGCTCTCGGCATCCTTCCGCGAGCTAAGACATCTACTGCGATTTGCCCTTTTGTAGATAACCCAATATAACACGATTCATAATTCCCTACATAACTCTAGATTACTCGGTAACACCATAGATTTTCCGGTTACGAAACGGTGGCAGACTTAAGAGTTGTCCGTCAGTAATTGAGGGCTATCCGGGAGCGGTGAACTGCACAAGAACAAACGTGAGCTACATCGGGGGGATGCGAGGAAACCCTCTCCAACGCTCAAGTCAGCTAATGTCCGATAAGAATTTAGAGAGAGAAGGCTTAGAGAGAGAGATAAGCTATTTTTAGTATGAGAGAGAATGTACCTATAGAAATAGTACCATTGGGCTATTTATAGATGTACTATTCATCTGATAGGAGATCGAGGTAATCCTTTGACACATGTATAACTGTGATGAATCTGTTAGAGGGAAGATTCCCTATCTTTTGACCTTTTTAGTGGTCGCGACGACAGTCCCGGTCTCATATTGAGTAACACTTAATCCCTTCTTATGAGTTCGCGTCCTAAGATATTTCTTGTCAGACTTATTGTTGTGTCCGACATCAGACTTGGGTAGTACCCATACAATAGACATGTTGAATTTTGTATTACTTCAACTTCGCGGTTCTATTTTCTATACAAGTATTTCATTTCTGAAATCCCTTTTTTAAATGTGTTTCATTTTACAAGATCTTTCTTTCGGGAGCCAAGCATATTTAGTTGTAAATGATAATTTTAATGAATATTTTATTCTTTCAGGTGCAAGGATTCCCTACTATTCTTTTCTACCCCGCTGGAAACGAGAGTTCTGACCCAGTAAGTATACATGTTTATAACACATTTGTTTCGGTTTCCTGTGTCAAAATTCAAAAGTGTCCTAGACCACTTTTATTCAAATAATAAATTGTTTGCTGAACCAAAATGTTATTTTTCAACCACAATTGTAGATCATATTTGACTCGGATTCAGTAACCGGTGTGGCACTCTACAAGTTCATCAAAAAGCATGCTACTACTCCTTTCAAGATTGAAAAACCAATTGATCCTCCATCATTGACATCAGAAGGTGGTGAGCCTGTAACTATTGAGACTGAAGCTGCCAATGATAGCCCTAATGTAAAGGATGAATTATAAGTGTCGTTTTAAGTATAGTTTTCGTTTTCTAGCGAAATCATATACAGTTTTGATTTGTTTGTGACACATTATTGTTGTAGAAGAAGATAAAATGCAATGGGATGTTTGTTTCATTAGTTTTGTGTAATAAAGACAATGTGCTTTGTGTAGGGATCGGAAAGGGGTCACAACGACACCCACAATGTCACACACAAGACAATCAAGCAATAATTGAATCCAATCAACCCAAAATTTGTTACGCAACCAATTCACCAAGATAACCAACAATATTGCAATATATAATCAGCAATAAAGCAGTAACGAAATGCAACGATAACATGAAGAAATAATAACAAACAACGACGCACACGAATTATACGTGGAAAACCCCTTCGATGTGAAGGATAAAAACCACGGGACCGTTTAAGGAGTCCACCCTATACTTCTCTTATTGATAAATTGAAGGAAAAAGAATCCAAATCAGTCTGCAAATTAAAGGTTCATACACCCACCAACAATCACCAAGAACAATAAGAGATCAAAGTATAACAATAAAGTGAAAGAATATCACCAAAACAACAGTTCTGTCTAGATCCTAACTCCGACCAAACCAGACCTCACAGAGACGATCCAACCGTCCAAAATGAAGCCCTAGATGTCAGGAACAAGGTGTCCAAATTTCAGCAAAAT
This sequence comes from Beta vulgaris subsp. vulgaris, assembly GCF_026745355.1. Classification (NCBI taxonomy): domain Eukaryota; kingdom Viridiplantae; phylum Streptophyta; class Magnoliopsida; order Caryophyllales; family Amaranthaceae; genus Beta; species Beta vulgaris. Next base: position 19,436,504 of record NC_079204.1, on the reverse strand, counting down.
GGGACCACGACCTCCGATCGAACACTAGATCAGGACTGGGCAGGCTGAAATACGAAAATCAGCAAAACCCCTCAATTTCTTGTTTGTGCGTGTGTTTTTCTTGATTGCTGCTGCTCTTATTTTTCACCTTATAAACCCTCCTAAAGATTACGAAATAAGCCACATAATGAGCCCAAAGTTGGACTTTAAAAAAAACAACTAACATGGTGTAATATTGGGCCAAATAAAAGGACCCAACTAAAAAAAACACATATTACTTGGGTTGGACCCATAACAATCTCCCCCTCTAACCCAACACGGGGAAGATGAACACACTTCAATCACAACTTGAAGCTCATTCCCACAAGCTTACCACAAACTTCAAGCTTGTTTCCAGGAACCATCTTAGTTAACATGTTTGCACCATTCTTATCAGTGTGGACTTTCTTCAGCTTCATTTTCTTCTCCTCGATCACATTTCACAACCAATGATATCGAACATCAATATGTTTGGTACAAGCGTGATACATAGAGTTCTTACTCAAATCCATAGCACTCTGACTATCACATAATATAACATACTCACCTTGCTTCAAACCTAACTCTTGAAGGAACCTCTTCAATCAAAGCATCTCCTTACTTGCTTCCACATCTGCTATATACTCTGCCTCAGTAGTTGACAAATCCACACACTTTTGTAACTTGGATTGTCATGAAATGACTCCCCCTGAAAATGTAAAAACACATAACCTGAGGTAGACTTTTTGTTATCAAGATCACCAGCCATGTCTGCATCTGTATAACCCTCAAGAATAGGTTTGCCACCTCCATAACACAAACAAAGTTTAAAGGTGCCACACAAGTATCTGAAGATCCACTTCACTGCATCCCAGTGAGCCTTACTAGGATTGGATAAGTATCTACTCACCAAACCAACAAAGTGTGCAATATCTGGCCTAGTACACACCATAGCAGACATCAAAGAACCAACAACAGAAGAATAAGGAATAGAAGACATACTTGCTTTCTCCTTCTCTGTTGTAGAACAAGCTCTCTTACTTAGTTTAAAGTGAGTTGCTAATGCTGTACTAACAGGCTTGGCATGCTTCATATTGAACCTTTCAAGCACACGTTCAATATATTTTTCTTGTGATAATGACAACTTTCCAGCTTTCCTATCACGAGCAATCTCCATGCCTAAGATTTGCTTCGTAGGGCCCAAATCTTTCATGTCAAATAACCTGGACAAGTCTTTCTTCAAGTTGCTAATCATCCATGCATCTTGTCCATCTTAGCATATCATCCACATACAAAAGAAGGATAATGAAGTTATCACCCGGGAATTTTCTAAAATACACACAATGGTCTGCAGAAGTTCGTTTATAACCATGACTAGTCATAAACGAATCAAATTTCTTATACCACTGCCGTGCCTGTTTAAGCCCATAAAGACTCTTCTTCAACTTGCAAACATGTTTCTCTTTCCCCTTTTCTTGAAAGCCTTCAGGTTGCTCCATGTAGATTTCTTCACGCAAGTCACCATGTAAGAAAGCAGTTTTCACATCAAGCTGCTCCAACTCAAGATCAAGACTTGCAGCTAACCCCAAAACAGTTCTGATAGAAGTCATCTTGACTACCGGAGAGAAGATCTCATCAAAATCAATGCCCTTTTTCTGGTTGCATCCTTTTACCACCAATCTGGCTTTGCGCTTCACTATCTTCTCACCATCTTTCTTGTTCTTGAAAGCCCATTTGTTCTTCAAGACTTTCTTTCCCTTAGGAAGCTTCACCAACTCATAAGTCTGATTCTTCATCAAAGAATCCATCTCCTCTTTTACAGCCTTGAGCCAAAGATCCTTGTCTTCACTAGACATCACTTCTTGGAAACTCTCGGCGCCCCCTCATCAGTGATTAAGATGTACTCTGAGCTGGTATACTTAGAAGAAGGTTTTCGATCTCTAATTGACCTTCGAACTTGTACATCATCCACCGTGGGGTAGGTTTCTCCCTCTGATCATGAACCTCTTCTTCATCTGGTTGATCATCATCAGGAGCATCATCATGAGTATCATTAAATTCTAGTACATCACCACCATCATCAGGTTGTAACTCCTCATTACCATCATGTGTTTCTTCAATATTCTCATGTGTTGGTTGTTCAGCATAAATAGAAGTAGGAACAGAAGAAACATCAGTGTTATCAACAAATGAATCTGAGTTAGTGTGATACCTTGCAGTCAGAAGATCTGCACCCTTTTCGTGCTCAAAGAATACCACATCTCTGCTTCTCACTACCTTTTGCTTCTCGGGATCATAGAGCCTGAACCCATACT